>NW_025777340.1:0-27364 GCF_021130785.1 Homalodisca vitripennis | reverse complement strand
AAACAACTAGTTTTTGAATTAAAAACACGAAATGATGAAGAAAGGATCATATATCGATTTACCAAAGATAATCAAAGAGGGGAAGGTTTTTGTGTGAATAAAAAATAAAGAGATTTCTGTTTTATTTATTCCCCGTGGCAATTAAAAACCCCCAGTAGACAGAGCAAAAAAAATTTTTAAAAAATTTGTGAATGACAAATTTTTTTTGGGCTTTGAGTATCCAATTTTTTAAAAAATTACATTTTTAAAAAAACAAGTTATAATTTAAAGAAAAATTTACCAAAAATGCCCTGAAATTGTATAGTTTGATGGAAAATTTTTTTTTCCCTTGCAAATTTAAAAAATTTACGACGTGAATTAAATTTTGATTTATTGTATTTTAAGCAAGATATAAATCTCTTTTTTTTGATCACGGATTTAAATAAACTCGTTTCTTTTCAATTTATCTAAATGTAAAAATAAAAAATTTCTTTGTAGAAGATTTTGAGTCTTTCTAAAATTAGTGTTTAGCTGTCTTTAAAAAATTTAAAAAGCAAAATGAATTTGAAAACCAAATTAGCCATTTCCGGAAAAAGAAAAAAATTAAATTATCAAAAGAAATTTTTCCCCCTTATTTTATTTTATGGATTTTGAAAGTTTTTAGAGAAGTTCCCAAACCCCAAAAACAATCCGCAAAAGTCGACAAAACCAAGATTCAGAAGAACATTCCTTAGGTTTACTTTTTTTAGTGTCAATGTGCCCAAAACCCATGTAAAAACCTTTTTAAAAGAAAAAAATGAAGAATTTGTAATTTTCCCTGAAAATTTTTTGAGCTAAAAAAAATACAAAAACATAGTCCCAAATATAATTCTAAAACAAAAAACCTAGAAATTGACCGAAGAAAAGAATTAGGTCCAAAAAATTTTTATTTAGTCATATTTGTGAATGTGAGGGTTTTGATAAAAAACAAGAAAAAAAGTACAATTTGTTTTTTAAAGGGAAAAATTTGAGTTCAGTCTTTTTTTTGTAATTTTAAATAAAAATTTCCCCAAAAATATTCCCCATTTTTTGTCACAATTGTCAAATTCGATACTCATTTGTAAAAAAAGAATTGGCTAAAAATTTGGGAAACGTTGATTTGATTGCAAACACCGATGAACGAATAAAAATTATTTGTAAATTTTAATTTTCTTATAATCTTGAAAGAATTAAAAATGGGGGACTTTAAAAAAAAAAGATTTATTATTTTTTGGAGAAGACATTCCATGTAAAAAATGTCGTCCTTATGTTAGAAAAGCCCTCAAATTGAAAAAAAAAAATGTAATTCCTATTAGTAGAAGCCCGCCACTATAGCCCCCCTTGATTGGCCGAGACCCCCGTGGGGACCAATGGGGAGCAAAACCCCCCCCTGATTTCCCCCCCCCAAGCGAGGCGGGGGTGACTGTGGTGGGGGATACGACTCCCCCCACTCCCTTCCCTAGTAGATAAAGGCATGGGGGATGGGAATGGGTGGGGCGTCGGCGCGGGGGCGCCATAGATCCCCCACACCCCTTCCCTAGTAGAGCGATGGGAATCATACGGATAGTGACAGTGTGGTTCCTCGAAGGGTCGGCGCGATGGCGATTGGAAAATTGGGGGGGAGCTGCCCTCCAGAGACTTTCCCCCACACCCCCCTTCCCTATAGGCGATGGCGGTAGTCATGGCGGATGGTGACAAGTGGTTCCCTCGGAGGTTCATGGCGCGATGCGGATAGGCTGTGGCGGTGGTCGGAAAAGGTGGGACATAATGGGGTACGAGGCCCAGGTGAAGGGGGGGGTCCGCCAGTGGAAGTGGATGTTTTAAAAAGCATGGGTTGATGTTCCCCGTGTTATAAATAGTATGCGTGCTTCCCCGGGGGGGTTGATATACATTGCAATTTTGGTAGATTTTTAAAATGCAGGGAAATGTGGGCAATGGTTAAAAAGGCAAAAACCCCCTTTTGCTTTGATTTTGTTTTGGTGCTTTTTGCATGGGGAATTTTTCTATCTCTAGTTGGTAACAAAATCCCTCAAGCTGTATAAATCCCCGGCTTCGAACCGGTTAACCCGGGATGAATTGCTTTTTTTCCAAAAAATTTAATAAAAAATCAGTTTTTACAGAAAAGCACCGGATTCCTTTTTCGGTAAAAAAAGTGGCCTTTACATTTGTAAACCCCAATCAAATTTTCGTCAAAAGTTCGGTTGTACGGATAAAAATACTTCAAGTTTAAAGCCCCCGTCGGTACGACCTTGATTGGATCAAGGGGGGTTTAAGAATTGTGATCGTATGAAGGGAAAGCTTCAGACCAGCCCATCTAGGTTCAATGACCGTTTAAAAATTTTAAAAAAAAAAGAACCGGGATGTACCCCTTTTGACCACCGCTGACGTAACACTTGATTAAGGGGTATTTGGTGGGTAGTCCAGGAATCCCCAATCCATTACGTCTAGTGACACTTCCCCGGTCCCCGACTGTTGTAGCCCTTTATCGGTAGAGGTAGAAATGCCCCCAAAAAACAGAAAATATGCGAAGAATGAAAAAAAAAAAGGGTATTGTCGTTGTAGAAAATAAAGACAATCTATGTTTCCCCGAGCTCTAGTGTAGGCAAACCCCCCTTTAAAAAAGGGTCCGGGGTATAAAGCTATACGTAAACAGACTAGAGGCAAAAAACAAAAGCTCAAAAAAATTTAAAGGCAAAAGCTGAGTTAATATGTGAAGAAAGGGGGGAATAGCAGAACTCGAAAAATTTAAAAACCCTTAAAGAAATACAAGATAACTTTTTTTTTGTTATAAAAAAAGGCCGGATGTATACTTTAGTGGAAATTAATGAGCATTGTACAACATCAACTTTTTGTTTCACGACGGCACTACAATGAAAATTTCCAATTGACCGCAGCTTTTTAAAAGTCATTTTTACTGTAAGCCCCCCATGTGCCGTATGAAAAAAAGGAGAAACAGATGTCAACAATTTTTCTCTGCTTGTAGCAAATTTTCCCCCCCCAAGCCGAGCTGGGAATATTGTCCCGAGTGTAATCGTCACTTTTAAAAACCCCCGCTGTTTTATCGCTCATAAAGTGACCTATGTAGAAACGTAAAATGGTCTTTGCGGTAAACTAAAAAAAAAAAGACTAAGGAAAACAACCCACAACGGTGAGGTGTTTGCGGTTTTGCCGCTTTCAAACCCCTAAAACCCCCAAAAGTTATATCTCAAAATAAAGCATCCGAAAAAACCGACAATTTTTTATACATTTTTTTGATTGGAGATCTCAGGATGATTGCCTCGGGGCCCCCAACGTAAGGTAAAAAAGTTAATTTGGGTTTTCCCCTTGAACAAAAATTGAACCCGGGGGGCATAAAAGAAGGTTTGGACAGCTGGTGCAGCGTAAAAAATTTTGAACAACCCCAATATTTTTTTAAATGATACGAATGGAAGGGCAAACCGTACAAAGACGTTTCGTTTTTTTCCCCCACAAGGGAAAAAGGGTTCGATTCCCCTTTTTGTCTTGAAATATGTTAGAAAAAAAAAATTTTTTACTCAAAGTCTACAGGGGGCAAAGTGAATTGAGGATTGAAATGTAGTTTTATAACTTCAACTTTTCCCAAAAGGGGCTTTGTCTGCCCCCCCTAAAGTTCGACTTGGGCCCCTGAAAAGAAAAAAGGCTTTCCCCGCTCTCTTCAATCACTCGCGAAAACTACAGGGGACCTAACCTGCAAAAGGTCTATGTCCTGATTCATGTTTGAGAAAAAACAAGGATTTTAAAAAAGTGGACAACGAGGGTATCAATAAATTATTTGATTCCCCAAAAGGGAATTAATTGAATATTGTATATTGATGTTGAATTTGGAAAAAAGCTTAAAATTAATTTAGATCACTCTTTATCCCCGAATAAAATGTTCCCATTTTTAGGGTTAAAATAGCTAGCGGTGTAACCTGGTTTAGACGAATTTTTGAACCCAGAGAAATAGAAAAATAGAAGAAAGATAAGGTTGGTGGACCCCCGTTTGCGCCCCCCAGTGGTTGTTTGGGAAGACCCGGGGGGTGTGAGGATCCGCATGCTGGTCAGAGCGGGAGGTTAAAATGGGGGGGGAAAGGTGGGGGTTTTGAGGGGCGAAAATATATGGTTTCAAGGTTGCAAACCCCGGGTTTCCCCCAAAGTGTTTTTCCGTACAAAAGAGAAGCCCTCTGAAAAAACCCCCATCTCCCCCTCAATTTTGAGATACGAGAGGAAAAAGAAAATGGAAAAATTTGCCCCCTAAAAACAGTAGAATGGGCAATGCGGATTTAACAACTAAAAGGATGAGATCTCAAATTTGGAAAATCCCCCCGGTTGAAAACTTACCGTCACCCCGAGACTTTTTCTTCGGAGGAAGGAGGGAATGCGATGACCCCACAGGTGGGGGAAGATGAGCAAATCCCCCCGTAGACGTTGTTCCCTCTATCCCAGTCTGTAAAGGGGAAAAATGCGATTTCCACCTCCCCTTACTTGGGGACAAAGAGTGCAGGAAAGGGAATGCAACTGAGGGTTTCTAAAGTGCAAAGTGTTCCCCAAAATCTTCCCCCATGCTTGCTATGAATGACAAATTAAGTTCGACTGTGCAATGATTGCGGAAGAGTCAACACGGAAATGTCAAATAGGACGAAAAGGGGGTTGATTGGCCATGGACGAGGGGTGAAATAGCAGACCGTTAAAAAAAATACAAATTTTTTCGAAATGTACGAGTTGGGAGTAAAGATGGCCATTCGAAAAAGGGGACTGTTCACTAATTTTAAAAATTCTTAAAGATAAAACAAAAGCATCTGGTATCCCCCCTGGTTCACAGATGAGTAGAGAGAGGTATGTTAAGATACTTCGAGACAAGGGGAATCAAAGATCCTTTTTAAAAAAGAAAAACAAAAGGGCTCCGTTTCTCTCGAAAACTAATGTTAAACTCTTTTTTGGGGAAGTTTTTGGGAAAGGGAAAAAACCCAAAACAACTCTCAAAAGGGCCCCGAAGACTTTTTTGCTATGCATGGACTCAGGAGTTATCGTAACACAAAAAGGAAGTCAGTGAAGAGTTTTTTCGGCATTTTGGGAACATTAAAGGGTTGGCAAATCTTTTAAATACGGTAAACGTTGCCCCAGCACCCCAATAAAAATCAACCCCCATTAAAGTTTATGATCACCGGGGAACACTGGGAAACAAGATTGTACTAGAAAAAGATGCGTTTTTTCCTAAAAAAAAAGGTTTATACGATTAAATCCCCGGGACTATCTAGGGCGATGACAGACGGCGGGGGAAAGACTAGGGCCCCGGGTTTATATATTATGAATTGTTCCCGGGGCCAAAAACGTACTTTTTTTTTTTTTCTACAAACAAAAATGATTTTGTATGTGCCAAAATTAAGGGGGGACTCTTATTAAAACTTCAAAAATTTAAATTTTAAAAAAAAAAAAGAAAGGTTTTTTAGTAAAAGGGGAAAAGTTGATTTGAAGAAAACAGTTTTTGGGGAAAAAAGTCTAGACAGATATGACCGTCAAAGAAAAAAGGTTTTAAAAAAAAAACGGGCCCAAACGCAAGCGTAAAAATGAAAAAGGTATTTAAATAGGTTATTGAAAAAAAAACAAAAACCCTAGAGTTGGAATCTTAGTGTTAAAGGAGGTATTTGGTGTACTAGAGACGGAAAATTACAAGTAAATGTAGTGATTGTTAATGATAATGAGACAAAATAAAAAAAATCCCCTTTTGGAAGTCTAGTAGCCTTTAAATTATACTCTCTCCAGGTTCCAGCACCGCCATAGCAAATCGAATTCGTTTTTTTTTTCTTCTGTATTGAATATCCACCTCGGATTTGATCCTGAATCAAAAACTCCCATCCACAAACTAACACTCCCCAGGAAATGTTGAAGAGTGAATGGGACGATCTCGAAAGGGGACACGGGGTTGTGTGGAGCGACAAAGGTCAATAACCTTAAATAAAAAAGAATTTAACAGCAAAAATTACGATATCATCTCGAGTTGGCGCGAACACAGTACGAGTGAACGACCCACAATTATAAAAAACCAGCAACTGCATTGTCACCAAGTGGGTGCATCTTGCAAAATGACTATCTAAATATAGGACCCCCAAAGGGGCGGGGTGATGAGGAGTTGGTCTAAACACTGTAGAAACACAAAAACTTTTCCTTCGGTCTCTGTGAGAGTACCATAATGGTGGGAGGATCACGCAGTAGATGTTGAAAACTTACTGGACGTTATCTCGAGTACCACCACCTTTAAAAGTGCCCGGTGATCTAGAAGTGGGGAATTATTATTATTATTGTAATTTTCAGTCAGAAATGTTTCAAAAGCTTGTTTCATCCGAGTGTATCTCGACTCGCAGTTTCAGAATATGCAATAGTTTTGTCCTGGAACGTTTTTTAAGCCCCCTGCTGAATCCAACCTTACCCAAGTTTGATGTAAAAACTGCATCCTAACGTTTATACACTTTCCAGAGGGAAATGAAGTAATTTCAAACCTTTGAGCTTTTCCAAATTCAATGTCATCCTCCTTCCGTATTATACTTCAATAGTCTTTCCGTACCTAGAAGGTGAAATTATGAAATACCCTTGTAAACGGTAGCAACCGTGATGCAAGGAAGGGAGGTGGGAATCGGCTGCCCACCACAGATACAGGTTGGGAGCTGTTGGGTATTTCCGGTCGAATTTTTTACAGTTTATAGCTTGATTGTGACAACCGAAACGGTAAACTAGGGGTAAATCGGAGGCATGAACTAGGTTTTTTGGAGCTCCACGGTTACAGCGGTGGGGGGCTGTAGAATTGGGGGTTAAAAAATAAAAGTCCTGCCACATTCTTTCTCATTTTCAAAATAGAGAGTCAGCAATAGTAAGACTACATGCCATTCTGTAATTTCAGGGACGAAGTGTCACCTGAAAGGTAAGGAGACTTTACCAGGCAGTCTCGTGGAGATGATACCGACCTGGTGAAACAAGGGGATGAAGTATATACTACAATTATAAACTGTTGACAAATTCGAATAGGTACCTTTAAAAAAATAAAGCAGCAGTGGAGGAAGCTAAAGGGGTGGAACCCTTCTCAAAAACACAAGATGAAGAACTTCCAACTGATCAGGGTAAAAAAGGTTCAACGGTCACCTTAATAAATTGATGAGCATTTTGGGATCAATCACTTAATACTATGAACTCAAGGCACATAGTTGAACCCTCAACCGAACATTAAAAGAGAAAATGTGGAAATTTCACTCTCGAGGTAGTTCGAATGGGTTAGTTTTTGCCGAAAATAGTTAAGGGTTAAAAATTATAATTCACAGAACCATCGGTAGAAAGAAAGATGTACGACAAAAAAGTGAAACCATTCTGGAGGCATAAATCGTGCAAAAAAAACCCAGAGAACAAGAACCCTAAGGCCAAATTTATGTGAACGATAAAGGGAGAATAATTAAGTACAAAATGTTTTTCAAAAAGGTTATTACCTAATGGACAAATGAAATATTTACAGTGTAACCTGTAAAACCGCAAAACCCAAGACTTATACCTGCAAGACTAAAGGAACCATCTTGAAAGGTGGATTTTATGAGCCCGAACTGGCCAAGGAACACGGGAACGTTATTTAATTGAAAAGTGTTGAGAAGAAAGAAAGACAAGGATAGTTAGATGGGCAGGATTTGATAAAACAAGTGACAATGGATTGACAAAAGGACATCTTTGAGAGAGAGGAGAGGGGAGAAAGGGGATATATTTAAATTTAGCCATTCCTGTGATGCATTCAGTATCTGTTGCAATGGTGTAGTAAAACAATCCGGGAGTTCCCGTGTCTAATTTTGATCGGTTTGTTTACTGGGGAGGTGACAGACAAAATAGGTATAAGCCGGTCCCCTGTTGCCAAATCGATACGATGTATTATTGCCGGACCTCCCCAAAGTGGCAAAATAAGTGGTTTCAACCTTTGTTTGATCCCAAGGATTGGTTTATGAAACTTACGTTTTTTCTAAATCACTGTAACCCTAAATATAAATTCCTTGCAAAAGTTTTTTCCTAAAGAGATGGGGCTTTCCATCGGACATAACAGCATGTGATAAACCCGTGACGCCAAAAAAAATCAATTGGTGTTTTTTGCTAGCCTGTAAAAGCTGAAAAATTAAGCCTATTTCACTAAGGGAACACAACAATATTGATGTGTTTTATCTGGTCAACTACGTGTTTTAGGCAGTTGATGGATAACACAAATTTAAAATTTAATTTGCAGGACGATATGAATC
Organism: Homalodisca vitripennis; assembly: GCF_021130785.1. NCBI lineage: Eukaryota > Metazoa > Arthropoda > Insecta > Hemiptera > Cicadellidae > Homalodisca > Homalodisca vitripennis. Next base: position 19,112 of record NW_025777340.1, on the reverse strand, counting down.
TGAAAATGTTTACGCCGATCCGCAATACAATATGCCTTTCGCCTTTTAAAAAGGGGTGGGCGAAAGCTTGGAACGACGTAACCACGGGTTTTATCATTGACAAAGACCGTGACATTTATAAAGGGCGGACCGATTGGTGTTGACACTTTTCTTGAGTCACATAGTGGGGATCTATTAAACAATGATATTGGGAAAATATAAGGGTCAATAGGACGGAGTAGGAGACCGGCAAAAGTCCGCTCGAATTCTGTACATGGTATTATGGATAAGAAAGGATTTTGCGGGACTTTGCAGTAGACTGGTAAACACGGTGTGTTATAAAGGGGTGTTGGCGTCACAAGAGACAGGGTGTTACACGGGTTTACCACCGATATATTGTTAATGATTTCGTCGGCGAGCGTTTTTTTACAACCGTGAAAAATGGATATGTTCATCGTCGAAGTAGGAGAGGGGTTTCCAATAGAATTAGTAATTTACCCAAGACATGCTAAACGGTACGTGCTGAACCCATGAACTTATTGTCTCGGTTCAAAACCGTTTCCAGCCTATTTGGCAAACCGATATTGAAATTAGTAACGCTCACGGTAGTTTAAAACTTTACTCCAGAATATTGAAATGTTGAAGTATGGGGTAGTATTCCTTACGCGCCCAGTTTTTGTTAAGGGTCCAGCTTCCATTAGACACCCTGTAACAGTGTACAGACCGCGTACGTTACAGTGTTAATAGAGTTAGCTACAAGTAACCCTACGGGCCAACTCCTGGTAGTATACAGGGAAAAGGGGGGGAAGACGTTTGCTGCAGTGAAAATTATGTCAAGGACGACACAACAGATTCATAAGAGTGCTCTACCCACGGTACCTTTGGAGTGTAAAAAATTCGGTCCTCCTCTAGTGAGGGATCCGGTGATTCAGAATAACCACCAAACTTTAGTAGTTGGCACGAATTTACCGGTGCAAATCAGATGATTTCTGCTCCTAAATTATATATGCACAAACTGACGGAAAGATATTCAGGATCTGAGAGGTATAGGCAAAACAAATAACAACGACCAGTACACTGTTGCTGAAATACCCAAGCGAGGCGGTATAAAAAGGACTTTTATCTTCAAGACCTACACGAGTGAACGTATTCCTAGATTCAGTCGTGAAGTGACGATACTATTTGGCCTACCACTGTCCTCAGTTGTTTCACTTAAAGAAGGTTCGTTAATTTAGAAAACACAAGAAGGGGCATTATTTTTTAGAAGGTAGAAAACTACCATGAAGAGATAGAGTGAGATTGATCGTACTTTCATTATTTGCATATGAGGAAATCCTTTTAAAATAAAAGATAAAGGTTGGGTTCATGTAATCTTGACGCGAAAAAGAAGCATTATGACGGAGATATCAAAATTAAAGAAATCTATAAAACAAAAGTATAATCGGTTTAAGCGGGGTGAATTGGGAGTCCGAGGGTGTTTGAAAAGCAATACCAGGTTTGATCAAGGAATTGCGGCCCACCAAGGAGACACGCACTTTAACAGATGTCAAAAGGAAATCAAAAAGAGGAAGATAATGCGATGATGACATGAGAAAATCAAGTTTCTACCAAAGTATTTTTCTTCGCCTAATCTTCCCATTTAAAACCATCGGTCTCCACTAGACTTGATTTCTGGAGCAGAAGAAGTGTTTGAGACAGACGACAAAGGTGTGGTGGAAACAACGAAATTAAAAAAAGCTTTCAAACACCCCACGGGTCTACAGACGGGTCCCCAATTTTCCTGATGCTTTGCTCATCCGTTGACCAGAAATAATGCAAAGATTATGAAGGATTTGGGTGGGCGTTTCATCTAAAATTGACCATCTTTACGGGTCGTTACGAAAAAAATACTTTAATGGTTGGCAATAAGGAATTGCGTTTGATGGGCGGTAGTATTCGAATAATGATTGGGCAAAAGCACAAGAGGGCGTAGGTTGTTTTCAAGCGAATCCGGATATGAAATTTACAATGACGAAGACAAAATCGTTCAAAGATATACTGAAGAAAACTAGGTCAAAAAAAACATAACCCAAAGGATTTTCAATCGCAAACGTTTTGTAAAGTATAAGTATGTAATTTCAGATTATTTCCAAAGTAGTTAAGGGTTCTGGAGGAAGGAAAGCTATAGGTGACAAAACACTATCAGACCCCCATAGGTTTAAGGAACATCCAAATGGTTGTGCGACCGTCTTAGGTTTGGTGGATCCGCGAAGCTGGAAACACGAACCACAAGAACGAGATTATAAATATCCGAAGAATTGAAAGAATCAAAGACATATCAGGTGATGGTAACGCCGGTTCAATCATTTGATGAGATCCGTCAATAAGTTTGGTCAGAGACCACAATACTGAAGAAGCAAGAATCCAGAAGTTATGAATACTTAAACAAAAAGCTAAAGAAAATGTAAAGAAAAACGTACTCTAAATTTCAACCCTCAAACAAGGCTTATTTTAGCAGGATCAAATTAAACAGCTTACAAAATAGAAATGAGAAGTAAAGAGTCTAGCATTAACATTTTACTGGATAACAAGATACCACTACCGTACCTCCGCTCGTTACACCGCCCCTTTGATCTGATGAAAACATAAATTGATGGGTAAGAATTTATAAAGAGCAAGTACAGGAAGAGTTTATCACTTGTAAAATGAGTTGGAAAGTTTGGACGACGCTTCAAGCGTAAAAGGTAAAAAGGGTCCGAAAGGCGAGGGGATTCAATGTGAATGCCGAAGGTGCTAGACGTGAGAAAAAACGTCTAAGAAATTAGGGAACCGGAAAAGAAACTAGACGCTGTTAATCTAAGACTTTTCAGTAATTAGGAGCTCTGAAACCGAATGTTATTTAACCGACAAGTTAAACAGCTTGAAAATTCACAAAAAATTTATGAAATTTTTAGCGGTTCAATTGCCATTGGATCAATAGAGTAAAGTACCGTAGTGTTGGTAGGTTTCAAGAACTTTAACGTTGATGACATACATAATCGACGGGATAAGATATTTATAAAGATAAAATTCGTGACTGTCACACGAACAATGAGTGTTTGACAATTTGGACGGCGATAGGCAGTTTGGAAAAAAGGGGGTTTAAGAGGACCGAAAGGGATGGTTTTCAAGTGACGACCGAAGGTGACACGACAAAAACGGGAAGCGGTGCATGTAAAAAGTCCGAAGAGGATGATCTCGAGGTAAATCTACAAACGCTGACCAGTAAATGGGAAATGGGAAAGATGGAATTGACTGTCGGAAACAGAGATTGACAATATAAGTAAAGCTACAAGGATATAGCCCTACCACCGCTCAACTGGCCGAACACATACCGTAAAAAAATTTAAAGGATAAATCTTCAAGTTTCACGCTTTAGATTACATCAAATTTGGGGAGCCTAAACAAACGATGACCGTTAACACCGGTACTTCAAAAATAACAAATAAAAAAAAAGCAGGATGGTTGGGAGTTGGAAACAAAAGGCTAAAGTAGTGGCCGTCCCGTCGAGCTTCGTGACGCGTGACCCTCAACTATTTCAACGCAAAACAGTTACAAAGAAGAAGACGGTGGGAGTTTGCAAACAAAAATTAGGGTTAGTTGCAGACCCTACCGAAATGCAAGATGCTGTGACAATGAACATCTGTTCGTCTTAAGTGAAGTGTTTTCAGTTTTCTATTACGTTCGCCCCTGGTGATGTTTGATCGGTCGTAAAACCAGGGGGATTCGTTCAAACGTTTTGTCCGTTTTCTTAAACTCCAAAACGAAAATAATGAACGGAAGATAATTATATAACTTGATTGCAAGGCTTTACACTGCAGTTGGTTTTAGCCACGGCGCGGAAAAATGGCAAAGCCAAGGGGCGTCCGTCAGACGAAAGCGAACCCGGAGGAGCGGAGGTGTTATCTTAGGTTATTAACAAGGCGATTGACCTTTTTACCTTTTAAAGGGCACACATCCCCAGCTATTCCTTCTGCGGACCTGGAATTTTTGAAAAAAAAATCGTAGGGGTGAAAGGGGGTGAATTTATTGGATGATGCCTGCCGTATTCACGATATAGCTTACGATAAAAAACAGTGACTGGAGAAGCAATCAAGGACAAAGGTTGCAAAGGGGGGCTTGGGATAGAGTAAAATGCAGACGGATTTAGGTGAAAGAGAAAGGCTTTAGCTGTAACTGGGCGAAGAAAGCTTAAAAACGGCTTTCGTGGTGGAAAAAGAGAAGGAAAGTTTTTAAAGAAGCGGAAGACAAAGGTGGGGGGCCTTTACCTAAACCGTACCAAAGAGGGGGGGTGTTAAAAAAAAGAAGGGGGAGTTGTTGTAAAAAAAAAATCTGATCCCGATAAGACCGTGACAAATTTCGAGTTGATCCATACCTAAACAACTAAGCTTCCCAATTTTTAGAGGGGTTTTAATGCGTGACACTTTTACCCCAAAAGGGGCAGAAAAACGAGTCACATAGTTAATCTGGACTCAAGTTACGGTGCGGTATATTGGGTTTGTCCAAAAACGCCGGCATAACGTAGTATTTTGACAGTTTCGGAAATCTTCGCCCTCCTTGGGAATCATAACTATTTCGGACCCCACCGTAATACATTAATTATCAAAGTGTCAGGGGATGATTCGTTGTAGTGGAATCTGTGCTTGGTTTTCAGCGGAAAGAATGTTTTGCCTGAGCGGGAAAGGTTCAAGAATAACTTGTGACGTATTTTCCTCCATAGAAAAGGAGGGCGATTATAATTGGTTGTGATTGACACATTCAATTCCATTCAATATTGAAAAGAATGTAAACGATAAATTTTTTAGGAAACCATGATGAAGTGAATGTTTGAGGAAGGTTCTTACGAAGTAGAAGAATTGCGAATTATATAAGGGGAGATACCGGAGGGGATCACATCCGCTTGAATGCAAATAAAATATCTTAAGAAACCCAGATTAAAAAACGTGCGATTGATTTCAGCAAGAAAGGAAATTGCATCGATATTGGGCTTAGCAAAAAGGTGCGCAAGCTAAAAAGTACACATTCAGATCCTGTGAATATTTCAAGGTGAACAGCATAAGAGTTGGTGAACGTTGTTGCGGCTGTTTGATAAGGTGTAGGAGTCAGTTATTCCGAGTTCCTTCCACAAGTAAGCCGGGGTATAAAAAGTCGAACAGGTACAGTGATTTATTTCCACTCAAGTTCAGAAGGTGCAAAAACCCCTAATGTCGACTTAAAGATCAAGACAACAATCCGTGAAAACTCAAGGTGAAACGTTATTTTGAGGTTGCATGTAAAGAAAGTGGGTGCTCAGGGTTATATTTAAGGAGGGTGGTGAACATAATTAAGGCATTAACCGCCGCGCCTGAAGTGGTAACTTCTGCTAACGCAAATTTTTTGGCTCTCTTGGTTTTAAAAAAGTTAACCCGGGCAATTCGGGGAAATCTGATAAAGGGTCCCGTGAGTAATGAAATCTTTAGGACTGGAATATACAACATAATCCGTATTTCAACCACGTTTAATAATACGATAAATACGGAACCAATCAGTTATCAGGACTTAATAACCAGCTCCTTTCGAAAGTACTCCTACACGTGATGGGGTACAGTAAAGCGGTAAGAAAGCAGAACGGTACAACAGATGCTAAAGTGTCTTTGTTAACAATGCAATCGCTTTTCTCTTTGATGATATTCCGATACGAGATTGGCGGTGTGGAAATTGGATCCGCACAAGAAAGAATTTAGGTATAGCCAGTTTCCTTAAAAAATATAATATCAGCTCGTGCAGAAGACGAAAAGAATCTGGAAAATGGCATGCTGGTTCGGCCCCGGTGGAAAGAGAGACATGGACACATTCTCGTTTTTTCTGTACCCTTTAAGATGGTTGTTGGGATTCGGCAGAGGATTACAAAGCGAATAATTGTGAATGTAAAACAAGAGTTGAAACTGCTGCGGTCGGCGACAGATGCCAACGCTATTATTAGCGAGGATGCAGTGACTCACGCGTTGAAGATCACCGATCTGTACTGCTGGCGGGTGCCTCACATCTCTGTATCCGACTTGTTTCGTGCTAAAAACCTACATCTAGTTGAAAAAAGATACTCCAATACATATACCGTTTAGATCGTGGGAGGTTGCATGAATATCCTGTTCTTGCCGCAAACTGATACGTCCAATCATGGACTAATAAAAACCTCTTCTCAATTGGAGAAACCACGATACGGTGATTTGGTAAGCTTTTCTCCAGAACGAAGAAGGAAAAACAACTTAAAGAAAGACATGTCATGTTTGAACAGTTTGTAAGTTATCGAACATCCCGTCTATATTTAAAATACACAATATTTCCCCCTTAGGAAAACAACATTCACGGAGGACGCAGCTATATTCTACGAAATGTTTGTAAGATTTCAAAACACCTATTAGGGCGATTTAGGTGGTCGTCGGTGGCCTGACGTCAGTCTGGACACGTTTAAAAATAAACACTACCTCTGTATGTGATTGATCGTTCACGCCAAAATGAATTCCGGGTCAAGTCTGGACCTGTCGATGTGGCGGATAGCATTTGAGGCTACGGAAGCGTTCACGGCCAACACCACAGCCTACTGTCTACTGCTTCATGACTCGTATTTCGTTTACACAATGCTCAAGGGCACGGTAAAGAAGATGAAGTAACGTGAATAAAACACGATTCAAATGACAGAATCTTTCAGTTTCAAATTGGACGCCACGAAGGAAAGGCTTTTCACACAGAAGAATAAATATCGTCCTTGATTTGGTCCGGTGAAATCCGTAGACTAATCCCAGAATCACCAGTTAACAACAATGGAAACGAACAAGTGACGGCTACATGCATTATTGCGAATGTGCATATACAAAACCGGATTGTCAAGATGTACCAGACACTTGTGTATGGTGTAATGATTGACAGGCTGGAAAGATGAAATATTCAGACTGTTAAAATGAAATTTACGATAAAACTGTGCAAAACGACGACGATGTCATAGAAGATGATAGTGACTATACGGTATCGTCTCTGGAAGAAGGGAGATGGGGAGAAGGAAGGAGATATGTATTTGTATAAGTCAGTGAACTAATACGCAGGTACTTAAAGGTTTGCTCAAAGTGGTACAGAGAGTCATTCCGTGATCATGGAGCGAAAGAGTGAAGACATACAGGCTACTGTCGCTGCAGCTGTGTTGGAAGGAGGAGGAGGAGAAGCAGCTGGTGAGTCAACCGATTAAATAGACAAGATTACATCAATCCGTAAACAGCTCAAAACGAAATCTCCCGAATCTAGTTTACCGCGAGTGTTTTCTAAAGGTCTCTTTAGCTTTTTGAATCCTGATTGTTCCAAATTACTTGATTGTAGGGATTGTTTGTTGATCACGACAATGGTGTCGGTATCTTGATGAACGGGTAAACAGGGGAACGTTTTGCGTATTTGGAAACCGGAAATGTTCCAAAACATTATTATATAGGGTGTGCGCGAACCAAAATCACTGGTCTCTTGGGAATCGACAGGCGAGCATAGAATCAGGAGTTCTAAAAGCGAAAGTGGAGAAAAATATGGGTAGTACGCAGGGTGTTTGGTCAGCAGTAAACGTTGAACTGTAACGACGGAAAGAATACATTAACTCTGTCCGTAGACGAGGTGGACACAGTTCACCAACTGTCTGCCCTGCATAACACGGTTCAAATCAACGAGCTGTATTTAACGGGAGGATCTATTGAGATCGTACTCCAGTGATGTGTTAGCTCTGACTAGTAAACGGAAGTCCGGACGAGGGTTACGTTGATACCCGCCTGATGCTTTACCACGTCACCTTTGCGATAGACTTTTTTTGATGACGTCCAGGAGCTACAAACGTTGGCCAAATCCCAGAGGTACTGAATGCGGCAGTAGTTGAATGTCAAGCTTTTCAAGGTAATAAAAAACATGTTAATAATAAAAGAATTTGCAATTGTGACTAATTCATTGCAATGTCAAATTGTTTTACAAACCCTCCATTTCCGCGGGATTGAAATTAAAACAAGAAAATGCGAGAAGACAGCTCTGTGAGTTCGAAAAGAAACTTACCACAAGATCTTGTGGAAGAAGGTGATTTCCCTTACTGGCGTCGTGTCCAATTCGCAATTTGTGCAAGCCTTTTACTATAATTTATACACGCGGACACGAGAAGGTGAAATTTTTTTTAAGACAATTTCACAATAACGTTTTACGATGCTATATAACTTGACCTTGTGACGAAAAAAGTACGTGTGTGGCAGTCGTAAAGGAACGCATCAAATAAAAATAAAAAAAAAAAAAAATCGATTTTTCGCTGCTTCCTTACCGCACACATTAAAGGACCGTGATGAAGATGTACGGTGTGCAATGCACGCAGCTAAATGTAGTTTTGAAATCCTGATTAAAAAACAGGTTTCACCATTTCACTTAGTAGTCAATTCTGTTAAACGGTCAGCTGTTGAGATTACATCGTGCTAGCATGGGTAGTACGGGCTGCTCCATACCGGCTGATGTTTTTGGGACCTAATTTCTTCGAGAGCCAAAAGACTCCTGTCGGTGTGCTCACCTGAATGCCTATTCATTTTGAAATTTATGTCGCTTATTCTAAATTGGAGGCTTTTTATCGGCAACCTAGACTTTTTTCCTTGACATGTTATAAATATTTCAGCATAAAGTAATTTGGACGCATGGTTTTAGAGAATGCTCGCCTTCCTGAATTCTTTTTTGCGTGAAATGGTACCAGAACTCTTGACACCTACTGTTGGATATTAATAAGTTCGTCACCAGGTTCCCTTTCAGAACAGTTTATACACGATTTTGCTGAACAGTTGGACTGGGATTACATACTATTGACCAACAACTTAGTGGAAAGTTTCTTCAAGGACCATAGTAGATTATTATGGTGATGAAGCGTGATAATGTTCCGTAGAAACTCCAGCTTAAAGAATTAGACCACCATTGAAAGGCTTCACCGAGTAAAGTGGTCTATAAACCTGATTCTTTGTAAGTGTTTGATGAGCTCCACATTGAAAGGCTTCACCGAGTAAAGTGGCTTCTGGGTAACTTGCTGAGAATCTGAATCCGCTAATTGGGACCATCCTATGAAAGTTTACAAACGAGTCACATTGAAAGGTATCTCCCCAAGTAAAGTGGCCTTGTATGAATCTTGCTGAGGAGATTGTTTCAGATTCACACCTGGATGAAGACGACAGTCATATTGAAAGGCTTCACCAAGTAAAGTGACTTGTCGCGTCCGCCTTAGACGATGTAGTATATTGTAGGTTAGTTAAAGAAAAACCCTTCTCGGAAGGAGGAGGGGTTCGGCATTAAGTTGAGGACTACTCCTAAGACCACGTGGAAGAGGAAAAGCCCATTTGCGAGAGCAGAAGGAGTTTTGCATTAAAGGGTGTTGGTTCTGAAAACATCAAAAGTTCCCGTGGGCTAAAAAAAATTTGCAAAATATAAAAGTTTTTGCGAGTACTTGACAGTTGAGACACCGGAAAAGTGTTCGGCATTTAGTTGAGAAACTAATAAACGAACTCGCTGAACGGTCCTCGCAAGGACACAAAAAAAATGTTTATTTTTTTCGGAGGTGGCAAATTTATGTTATGGAGTGGCCATCAACGACAGAGTAGGGCGATGGTTGGGGCCCAACTTCCCAAGACAAAGATAGGTGACATCGGAGAGGTTCGGCATTTGAGTTGAGAACTTGAACGTGTTCAGTGATCTTTGTTGAGTGAGATGTAGTCCTCCTGTGGAAACTCACTATAATAAAAAACGCGCCCGAGACCCCTACGGCCTGGCTCAATGCCTACCGTGGGGGAATAGGAAACGTGGGTCAACCTGATACACCGCAATCCAGTCTAAATATTACAGCGATTACCATAAGATGGGTGTTGCATGGGACACAAAGCCTAACAGGGGTGACGGTAGTAGTTGGCCAATTTTACACGCTTCATTCCCAGTCTACATGTGAACAAACCTATTACCATACATGGTATATTCACACCTTGGGATCGGCCTGGGGGTCCCACCATTTCCAATGGCAAGGTATGCGAAAATATCGTGCGAGAAAGAGTCTGTGGACACGTCACATATCACTCTCTGACGTGGATCGGTGATCATCGGTAGTGGCCGTTTACAGGTAATTGTTGACCTAAGGGGGGGGTACGGCATTGGTAGCCCGTTTGTAGTGTTTAGGTGAGGGAGGCTGCCGCGGGGGGAGGGGGACGGTGGCGTGGCTGTGGTATAGGCGGATTTGATTTGTTAGAGAGGTGGGGTTTGGAATGTTTGTGGTATGGAGCAGGAAATGCGGCATGGAGTCTGATCTGGTCAGAGGGAGGACTGGGGACGATCCCTCCGAAGGGAAGCAGGGGTGAAAGATCAACCCAAGAGTGAAATATCACATAGAAGTTTGAATTAACGCGGGAAATCAGAGAGAGCGGAGAGATTCTTGAGGCGAGAGAAGGTTATCACCGGAATCCAAATTTGACAGGAGTAGGCTGTTTATGCCTGTGATAGAAAACAGATGGATCGAAGACGGCTGTAACATTTTTGCCTGCTAGGTTCGAGAGATGCCTTAACGAGGAAGATCTGCAAGACTGAATGACTAAACTGTCAAAAAAATTGTTTAGTATGTTCGGTGTACGCGGATCTAATGGACTTTCAGGGGCTGGGACGGTTTTAAGGATACTTGGAAGTAATTACTTTGGGTCATGTGGTTTGTACAATCAGCGCTGTATATCGTGAGTTTAAAAATGAAACAGTACGATAGTCAAACAAATAGTCGTTTTTATTTTTGTCAACGCTACCTTCACCACTCCACGCTGTGCTTAGTATTACTCGAGCGCTCAGTCCCGGCTCAAATCGCCTCAGATCCTGAGATATTTTTCCCACATGTAACTCAGTTCAGTGTTATTGTTGTTGTTACTCTTTGGGCTATTATTACCTGCCTGAGACGTCATCGGATCATCCGCCGACTCCTTGGCCTCCTTCCTGTATCGGTCAGCGGCAGCCGAGAAAGACACAACTAGGTTCGGCTTTTTTTAAAATCCGTCTTGTCTATATTGTTTCCCGATTACTAAACACTGAAGATTATTTACTGAATATATATACCCGAGTACCCCATCATTTGTGGTTTTTACCATCAGATACCCGATTGCACGCTGATTCACCTGACGGCGTGGGGGGGGGGGGGGCGGGCCGGTCAGCATGGCTGAAGGCGACACCCTTTTAATTGAGAGGCTTTAATAGGCAGAGAGAACAGGTTAGTCCAGACTCGCACCACATGTTATAGTGTTTTCGAGTGAATCAGTAGTCTTTATTCTTTTTTTTTAAGTCTACAACAATATTGTTCTTTTTGCAATGTATTTAGATTGTAACATCTGTTTTATTACTATAGGATAACAACAAGTTGGTTTTTTAATACGATTGTATTTCGTGTATCGCCCGATTCGGCTAAACTGAAGATCCTTATACCTATACATATTCATCTTTGTGGTTTTCCACACACACTCTCAAGATACCGCCGATTCAACCCGACATTCTCTCAGGAAGCGCCCAGCATCGATGAGGTCACTTTTTTAGAGAGGCTTGTATTAGAACGAACGAAGAAGATACAGGTTAATCGTTAAGATAGCTCACGCAACACAAATGTTATATGTTTTGAATGAAAGTAATCTTAATCTAATAGATATATTATTTTATGCAATATCCATGTTTAGATTGTATACCGTATTACTTACCTATTTTACCCACATCGCAGCCTCATCTGAACCCTTCGGGAAGTTGCCCCATCACTATGCGGGTTAGCCTGGGCAGACGCAGTAAGCTCACTCCTCCTTCGAGTTCTTCACAGATTCGGTAGCGTTATAGTGGAATTTTTGTGTGTGTGTGTGTGTGTGTGTGTGTGTGTGTGTGTGTGTGTGTGTGTGTGTGTGTGTGTGTGTGTGTGTTCAGTTGATCTAGTTTCACGTCGGAATCTTACTAGCAAATGGCAGCAACGAGAATTTTGATAAAACAGGCAGTCACAACGTTGCACTGGATAGAGCGGGAGCCCCCTCGAGTACGATGAACCTATAGGCGAGTTTGACTAATCCATCATCACCGAGAATCCACACTCATACATATCCACGCTCATCACCCAGCCACATGGGCGACGGTCCTTGTTCCCGGTCATTGTAGCGCGTAGTATGTCTTGAAGAAGATAATGCAGTGGTGTGCCAGAGACCGTCTTCGAGAAAAAAAAAAAAAAAAAAAAAAATGGTATAAATTTTATATTTATTATTGTATACGCTAGATTTTTTGCAGGGGTTGTGGGGGGGGGGGGGGTTGGAAACTATTTAGTCTTTATTGTACCAGACTTTTTGCCTCTCGATTTGCACCGGGGGATTGTGTGTGTCAATTGTCCATGAAAGACTATCTTTTTACATACATGGAGGGAAACCGTGGACTTAAGTGCAATGGGTTAATGGGTCTTCATCCCGCGACCGAGCTCCCATTCTTCGCGGTGGTACGGGTCCTAGAAACGATTCTCACGAATCTGACCACGCTACGTGATAGTGTGTGTGACCGGTTTTCTGCAATGCAAGACAATGGGATTTGTTGTTGCCTCTCATTGCAGAGGGTGCGGGATGTGAGAGGATGTACTCGGCGTTCAATTCCTGCTCGCTTCCTGAAACACTACTTCGTGGAACAGGCTACCGAAAGGGTTCGCAAAGCCGCACACGGAGTTGCCAGAGGATCAGATTGCAACACAGGAACGTGAAAGGGAACAGGAGTCTGCTAGAGCTGGTCGTTTGCGTGGTTTGTGCCAAACTGCACTTCCACTACCGTAAAGCCCTAGAGAACACTTGTCGGCCACGTAACTTGTGTCGCATCGATAGCAGTTCACCGACTGAGCCGTCTCGGCAGTGGTGTCCGTTTAGTACTGCAAGGGTTCGACAATTTGTCGGTATCCCCTGTGATTCTCTTCTTCCTGGTAGGTTGGACATGGCGTTCTTGCCCACTAAATAATGGGAGGGGGGGGTATTACATAGTAGCAATTCCGTCTGGTGACAAACCAGTATACCCTACGTCGTGACTGAACGGCATGTCCGCAGGCGTAGCTATGTAACTACCCTTACACCTGGGGGCGTTTTCTTTTAAAACGTCTGGACAAGGTGTGTGTTCCCGGAAGCCACCTGTCCCATCGTGGGATAACGGACAGGTCGTGGTAAACGCGCCCTGTGTTTCAAGGAAAAATTGTGTTGATCTGTAAAGCAGAGAGAACATTTACGTGTCGCACTGTCGCCCATCAGCTCTAGACTAAATCAGGGGAAGGGAGTTGCGTGGGGCAGGAGTCGATATGGCCAGCGCGCGCGCACAGCGCACCCCGCACACATGTCACCGACTATGGTCCATCCATCCGCCATCGCTCTTTAGGTCTACTCTGCAGGGAAGAGGCAGTGTGTGGAGGAGTGCGTATGCACATCCTACCCATTAACATGATCACCTATCCGCCATCGCTCTGGAGTGGTGGGAGGAGTCAGATGGAGGGAGGGCTTGGCTGCTCTCCGCCCATGTCTATCTCTACTCCGGTCGCCGGAGCACGTCGAGCTACCTCGGGCCATGGCCAATTCAGATGAGGGCTTGGGGACCTGGGGGCTATAGTGGCGAGGTACATATCTACTGGGGGGGCCTATTGTGAGAAATATTTTAAATTGGTTGTATAAAGAGTTGGAAGATGTTACAGGATCTGGATTAGATGAAAAAAAACTTTGAATTACGTAAAATCAAGACATTTAAAAAAATTTGAAATAAAACCATTAACATTTGGAGAATTGGAAAAAATCTGCAAAAACATTAAACATTTTAGGAGAATATTCATGAGAGATACATTACCTGAAAAAGTTAAGAAATATGAATGTGGAATTGTTAATTTCGACTCGATTATGGGAACTGGAACTGCATTGGATTTGCTATTGATAAAACTGATAAGAATGCATATTAATTTTCTGATTCGTATGGAATAATTGAGGACAAACCGCCGATAGAATTGATCCAATATTTGAAAAAATCAAACGTCTACTACAAACTATTCCTCACAAATTACAAGACTATAAAGACCCCCCCCCCATAAATTTGTGGTCATTTATGGGAGCGTGTTTAGGACACACGGAGGAAGTTGTTTTGAATGAACTGACTGGTGGTAAAGATTTTAAAGACGTTGATGCAACAAATTATTGCTTAAATAAATATGGATTCGCAAAAAATAATTTTTGATGTGTTTGGAATAACAAATTAGAACTGAAAATATTCGAAATAATGTCAATTTTGATAGTTTGAGGAAATGAGTATTTTATACCAAGGTTGGAAAATATTTTACAAAAATATTCCAGACTCAGCAAAGTTTGTCTGTACGAATTGAAGATTTTAAAGCAGAATATAGGTGGTAACACAACTTGGGGCAAAGTTGGCATGGTGCGTGGTTTCAAATGAAGTAGCTGATAAAATAAAAACGATTGGAAAAAGACTTTGAAGTTGGTGCAGAAAAGTTATTTAAAAAATTAATGATTCATATATCGAAAAAAGCTGATAAAATTACTGAAAGCGATCAAAGTTGAAAAGAATTATGTTAGATTTGGCTAATAAAAAAGGAATTGTCGGTGTTCGACCTGTAATTGACAAACATGATGTTGTTGTTAAAGAACAAATTTTAAAACCTCTAAAAATTATCCAGAAAACACATCGATATTGTTGAATTACATGATCCGAATGTTAAAAATGCCTTAGAGGTTAAAAGGAAAAAGAAATTAGCAGTTATATTAAAGGAATTAATCCATTTGATTTTGTTGTAAATGAAATTCAATTAAAAGATCCTATTAAAATGTTTAATGAAACTAAAACAAAATTATGAGAATCATAAACAGCATGTTAAAGATTTTACAACAGAAGTCTATGACAAGTTCTAAGCCAAGAAATAGAAGATCAGTAGACGATGTTGGTGAAATTAATGAAAAACGTACAAAATTTAAAGAGTCTTTTGATAATTTTAGTTTAGATGCGACGAAAACTTTTGAGAATATTGGTCATAAATTTGTTGAATACAATAATGTTGAAAATTAGAAGAAAAAAATAATAACTTCGAGAAAGATCTTACTGAAATAGGTATTCGCGTAGGGTTTTATGCCTGATAAAATTTCCTTATATAAATGACGCTCATATATTGTGTGAGGTGTAAGGCAAAAACTGAACCAAATGATATACAAAAAGTATTCAGGTGATATTGAAAGGGCGGAGTTTAAAAATTTCTATCCAATTAGTAAACAACATTTGAATGAACCGAATAAAAGAACTGAGTTTAATATTGATTTTGGAGATAACTTTTGCTCGTCTAACTTCCAGTTTTATATTTCTGGAACTTTAACAAAACAAGATGGTCAAGCATATCTTGGAACTGATAATGTTAGATTAATCGATAATTTTATAACGTTTTTATTTTCTAAGATTGAAGTAAGAAAACACAATAAATTGATAGAAGAAGTCGAAAACTGTGGCCAATTAAGCACAATTAAAGGAACTATTTCGTATTCAAAAAGTGATGTTATTTCTCAAACTTCTAATGGCTTTGAATCAGATTTTAAATTTGGTGTTTTTGAAGCAGCTGGAAATTTATCTCATTTTGGATTAGGATTTTTTGAAAATGTTACTATTCCGATCTATAAAGGAGGATTTTATCTAAGTTTTATAAGAGCAGAAGACGATGATGTGATTCTGAAGACTGCAACTGGAAATGTTATGCCTGTTGATGGAAAAATAACAATTACAGATTTTTTTATTAGAGTTCCAATGATTGATTATTAAACCACGAGTAAAATTAGGTTGATTGATCTTCAATCCCAAGTTCGTTATCATTGGTTTTCAAAGAGATAGACAGAATAATCAAGAAAAAAATCCTTCAAAGTTTGATAGTTTGAATGTAAAAAATATCAGAGTAAAATTGAACGGTTCCTATTATCCAGAAGAATTACAAAATTTAAACATTTCTGGAGGTCTTTTCAGAATCATGTATCAGATGTATCAAGATTTTAAGAAAGTTTACTGTAATAATAAGGAAATGTATTACAATCCTAAAGAATTTTTAGCGAATAGACCTATTTATGTCATTAATACAACAGAGAGTTTGAGAAATATTTCTGGTTCAAAGAACGATATAATTATCAATATGGATTTTCAAAAAGCTGTTACAAACGCGATTTGTTATGTGGTTGTGGTTTCTGAGAAATTTTTAGCCTATGATGTGATTAAGAACGATATTAGAGAAATTCAGTAAAAATCGCGTTATTTTCACTATTATTCGTCGGATAGTTTTAAAACTTTACAGAATTGTTAAAGACATTGATAAAAGTACTCATTTTAAATTGCAGTAAAAAACTTTGAAAAATAGGGATGATATTAGGAAAAAAACTATTTCAAGGTCATGGACCAGAAGTGATGATTTTACAAAATACTTTAATATTTACTGAACCTATATACCAAATTTCATCAGAAAAGCTCCAATAGTTCTCTAGATATAAGAGTTTAAAGATAAGGGATGATTGGGGTAGATTTGGATTTTTTGTTATTTTCATGAAATTTTAGGTTGAACTCGCTTGTTTTTTAAGTTTCAGATTTTTCTGATAATTTTTTATGAATATTAGGAAATATGGGATAATTTCACCCTTATGGATAAGTTAAGTCGAAAGAGTTAAGTATTTACTATATGTGTACCAAATTTCATTAATATCGGTTGAGTAGTTTTTTAGCAACAAGGTTTGAAAGAAATATTGATATTCACTTATTTAATATGCATTGGAAACTATAACAGTTCTAGGGAATTGAGACATTTCATTTTAATATGATGGTAACACTCCATCTCGTCTTCATCTCTTGCTGGGCGTTGGCCACGTATAGCTAGCCATGTGTGATCCTCCTCTATTTTAACGAAATTTAATAAGATATATCATCATTTAGAAGATTCTAATGTATTTGTGAGTTGAAGAAAGAAGATATGGACTTTATAAAGTAAGAAGATTGCTGTGAAGATCTGTGTTTCTTGTTAAAAGTGAAGTGCAGTGTTCCACTGGGCGTTGTCCTTCATATTTAATAAGTTTCTATTATATTCTCGAAGAAAGACATTACAAGAAGATTGTGAATTTGTGTAGACATTCTAAACTGTGATAAAATCATTGTGTGAAAATAGTGTTCATTTGTAATACAGAATTAAGTGTTTTTTACAGTGATTTCAATGTCGCACACGGTGTGAGCAAAGCAAGGTCATTGTAGTGTGAGCAAAGCAAGGTCATTTTTCACGGCGTGAGCAAACCAAGGTCAAGCGTTAGTGACACAAACGCCTCTCACATGTTTCAATAAAATGAGATTCGAGGTCAAGCGTTAGTGGTACAAACGCTCTCAGCAGACGTCACAAATCTAGAGTTGATTGAAATAAAACATATGATACCTTTCTTCTTCTCACATTCCCAATTTCTTAGAAGTTAAGTAGATATCGCAAAAACACGCACTTTAACAACACTTATTTTGTATGTCTTTAACAATAATTGATGATGTTCATATTATTCTCTTTCATTCCTTCTAAAACTTCAAAAATATACTCTTTCGCTGATGAAAAATCTCGATTTCTTCCGTAATAATCTTTTTAATCATAGACAAAATATCCTAAATAGTTGTACAATAGAATGAAACTATTTCTATGTATCTCTGTTGTAGAAATGTAAACATAAACATTTGCGTTGAAAAATTTATATCTCGGCAGACTTAGTTCCATAATCTCCATTTATAACAAAAAATCTTTTTGTTTAATGGAAAAGTTTAATGCCAACTGTTACAAGTGTTATAATAGAGGAGAAATTATTGATAAAAGATATTTAGTTTGTAGAGATTGTAATTTAATTTTGTACGAAAGACCTAAACCTAAGAAATTTCGAAATAAACTAACACATTTGAATAACCTGCTTACAAAATTGCAATATGGAGGTATAAAACAAACAAAATTTGTTACAGAATTTAGAAAACAGAAAAAAAATTTTTACTTATCTCTTAGAACCATTGAAAAAATTATTTTCCTTTTCAAAGAATACATTAAGTTTGTAGGTATCGATAGACACGTTTATTATGAAAAGATATTACTGTATTTTTTCATTATCTGGATGTTGAATTTGTCTACGATTTTAAGCCAGAAATCCTCGATGATTTTATAGTACACTTGGAAAAGATAAATAATGAACCTCGTGAAAAGAATGTGGTTTTACTCACATTCTCCCCGACTTCTCGAGTGATTGTTAGCAAATTCCATCATTTCCGTTTATAAGTTTTAATTTATAGTTTATTCGTAGCAGATTTGACAACATTTCCAATAGATTGATTCTATGGAGATTTTACATTAAAACTGCTCAAGAAAGTAGAAGCAAACAGCTATACATTCGGTTATTTTTTATTCGTGAGTTACAGATTCGTTTATTGTCCTTTAAACAGTATTTTACGTTGATTTACTGTTGGCTCCGAAAGTGGTCTAGGAACCTTATATTCTTATCTACTTATATATATATATATATTACCATATTACTCACAGCGTATTACTCACAGTGTCTGTAGAGAGGCAATGTCGCGAATATATATATATATATATATATATATATATATATATATATATATATATATTCGCGACATTGCCTCTCTACAGACATTATATATATATATATATATATATATATAGATATATATATATATATATATATATATATATATATATATATATATATATATATATATATATATATATAAAATGAGGGGTTGTTTACGTTTTTTTTAAACTATGATAACTTACTTTAATAGCAGTTAATATGACGCATTTATATTTAATTTTAGAATAGATACATTTTTCTATCAAGTACATTTTAGAAATACAATTATTTGATCATTCAGTTTTGAAAAGTCCTCACAAAACGAGGAGCGTATTACTCACAGTGTCTGTAGAGAGGTAATGTCGCGAGAGTCATATATATATATATATATATATATATATATATATATATATATATATATATATATATATATGAGGTGTATCGCGACATTACCTCTCTACAGACACTGTG
>NW_025777339.1:0-94713 GCF_021130785.1 Homalodisca vitripennis | reverse complement strand
AAATGAGAGATTTGATTCTTGGACGAAAGTTACATTTGAGCGTCCACTAAAATTTACTTTTGACAAACAAAGTACTGCATTACTTTGGCACTCCGAAATAGGTTTTAAGTATAACTTTAATTTAAATTTATAGAAAATTTTCGGAATAATAATATTTTTTATATTTATTAATGTTCCAAGATGTATTTTAAATAATATAACTAGTTTTCAATGATTTCTCTACTTATAGAGACTTACCGACTATAGGAAACTTATAATAATATACTTCTTCATGTTTCGTTTTTTATAACTATAAAAAGTCTATAATAAAAGTTGTTACCTTTATATTTTGCAATTCCACGAGGTATCTACGTAATGTTTTTAAGTAATAGTTCTAATACTAAAAATCATTGAGTAGATGAAAATGGTGTATAAAGTAATCATTAAACGACTGAAACATACGAGCTCGTAGCAACCCGATATATAAGGTACTTCAGATTTGTTTCAATTCAATTAGGACTCTTAACTTTACGTTTATAACCTAGGTTATTTGAGGTATAAGCTCCAGTATAAATTCAGTAATGAAAATCTCCTGAGGGATGTGGTCAGGTGTGGCCGTCTGTATTACAGAAACCCAATTGTTACGCTTTGATACGATAATAACGATGGACGTGCTCCTACTGGCAGACAATCTGGAGAATAG
This sequence comes from Homalodisca vitripennis, assembly GCF_021130785.1. NCBI lineage: Eukaryota > Metazoa > Arthropoda > Insecta > Hemiptera > Cicadellidae > Homalodisca > Homalodisca vitripennis. The sequence goes on along the minus strand of NW_025777339.1, from coordinate 94,031 downwards.
ATTTATTAACTAAGACATTTCAAACGTTGTTATTACATATTAACAGGTAGGGCAACCAGAGGACCTATGTAGAATTATATAACAATAAACAAAAATGAAACAAGCTATTGAAAATTTTAATTGGATTGTTTTACATAGCACATTGCTATGACAATTTTTTGACCCATACAAACTAAAAATGGTTATTTTATGGTGACTTATTAATTAACCACTTGTATGTAGAATCTTGGAGCCTTGGAAAAACAGTTTATTGTAGTATCATTAGTATACAGGAATACAACATTTTCCAATATAATTCTTTTATTTTGTGCAAGGCCCTTTCTGAATAATAATAATAACGTCTTTAATAGAAGCGATTTTCAACATTACAGTGTTGTTTTTCAAAATAACTCAAGTCATACTTTTTCATTCAAGGCACATATAAATCTATCTTTCATCATCCGAGAAATACAAAATTAAACTTATCAAACCGATAATACATTACATTAAACAGCCAATTAGGGGTGAAACACTCATCCTCCAAAGCCAGTCTGAGAATGTTTTTAAACGAGGAATATCCATAAGCCTTTAGACTGTGAGGGACGCTGTTGTAATCTGGGGGCCAAAGTATCTAAATCCATTCCTCCCCATCCCTAGCCTGACCCTGGGCACCTCCAGCATGGCATCCTGCCGAATGTGACAGTCTCTAATCTCACCCCTGGTCTGTAGCATCCCCCTGAGGTAAGAGGGCTTTCCCGTCAGCAACACCTTGTAAACAAGGCGAGCCACCTGAAGTTTTGAAATGCACTTTATCGACATTTTTTATTGACATTCTTAGACTCTGTACATATCTGACAATACTTAGACATAATAGCAACATCCAATACCCTACCCGTGTCAAACACTTGTTACACTTACAATCCCGTTCAACGATTTGTGTCCCCGCCTTTGCCAAGAACCGTCTATAGCAACTGTAAGGTCTGTACAGCCTTTATTTTCTTCTACAGCTTCTGTCATACTCTTTTCTGCACAATTACTAATACCTGTCTTCAAAACTTCTGTATAAGGTCCATACTTATCTGGGGGAGAAGGCAAATCTAACATCTAACACAAAATACTGCCGGCTGCAGGACCTTTACCAATGGTTCTTAGGGAATAGATGAATTTTTAATTAATGCCATATTTATTGCTAGGTGTAAGGCTTGCATTCTTAAACTCATAATGACTTCCACACAAGCTACAGTCTAAAATAGTTTTTACAGCAAGGCCATGTCTTTTGTTGTCAGAAGTATTCAGCTCGATGCAATTATCGCCATTACAGTTTTTGCAACGAGGAAAACATTTTATGGCATTACTTAGAATATCTAAGTCAAAAATACAGTTTCCATTGCCACTAGTTTCAAACTGTTTGTATTGATCAAAAGTAATCTTTTTTGATGAAGAACTTTTATTGGGCCTACCTTGAGATGAATTCATAGGAGTTGATTGTTCATTAGCTTCAACTAGGCCTAGGTTGGTACAGTTAGTTACATTATTAGATATTTTCTGTGTAAATCTGTTCCCATGGAATGTAGATTTCTTTTTGTTAGAAACTTGTAAACGAGGCATAGCTTCAAAACTAGCACAGAAACTCACAATAAATAAACGAATGTAATACTTTCACCTTCACTGTAAACATCAACTTAACCATAATCAACAAGAAGGAAGATTAGTTAAAGATGTCACATGCAACAATAAGCATTCTAAACAGCTGCTATCAAGTTAGCCAACTATTAAAACGAAAATTACAAGCCCAATTCTTTAGAATTGGTACTATAACAAGTGACCAAAAGCAAGTAAGTTCCTGAAACGTGTGACCCGTAAATGTAATAAATATGTTATAATGCTTAATATTTAAGATTTTAAAAAAACTAAAAACTAATTACATATTCTGAAAGAGGACATTTCAAGCTATAAAAAACATAAAAATATAAAAATGTTAAAAAAATTATGTTTTTGCGTCCCCTTAAGGGGATAAGTTTTAAAATATTGTATGAATAGATATTTACACCGAATAAAGTTGTCAGTTTTAGACAAAATTTTAAATATTTAGTATTTAGACATAAAACACAAAGAAAATCATTAATTTATTATAATACTACGTAATTAAATGTTACCTGTGGTATTATATTTTTTTAAATATGAAATTCCAAGGACAGTGATCACATGACTATTATAAATCGAATCCAAAGGTAATGCAGACACAAACTGCATTTTTTATGAGTCTGGACCACGAGAGGTCGGTATGTAGGTTTTCACTAAAGTCAAATGACAATGACAAATTATCTGTACATGAAAACCTATTCTCGACTAAATCAAAAGAAAAAGATATAGCAAACAGAGATTGGAAGGCAAAAGCAATCAATAAACTGCATAACATTTTATTACGTTTAATAAATTGTTGGTAGACCCACATTAGAAAATTATAAATAAGCATCTAATACAAATTTCCTCAGAGAAATTAAGAAGAAAATGGGGAGGTATGGGGGTCAGAGTACTGTCTAAGTAAGGAAGAAGTAAGTTCCACGTAGGGTCATTGTTCACAGTGAGAGAGCACAAATGTACATAAGCCTCCAAGCATACGTCGCGCACGTCACTTCCGGTACATTATCTGGAATTAGCCGAGTTTAAGTAGTCTATATAAAAATAATTCTTTAAAATATAAATATGTGTATCTTAGATTGCCCTTCATTGTTTTGGATATTTTTGCTGACTCTTTGGTAGTGATTTGAACACAATACGCAGCAAAGTGGTTAATACAGATTAAATGAAGTAATGGAACCCAAACGGAAGGACAAAGCAGATGCTGAGTCATTGCTCAACCTCAGCGGCTAGTATTAAGAAAGAAAGAAAATATTTATTTTCCAAAAATAAAACATAGTTAATACATAATAAACAATAACAGATATGTATACAATAAAGTCCTTGACCTGCCAGGGTGTCGACCAGAAAAAAATATGCTATAAGATTTACACTAAGATAATTGAAGCTCACAAAATTAGAATATTAATATTTACATAGACATCAATATAATCTAAAAGTTTTAACTTAACCGTTTTCCTAGAATGTACTAAAATTAAAATAAAAAATAAAAAAACACGTTTTGGTTAACTAACATACTTAAAATACTCTCCCCCAGCTCTAAATAATTCATCTTTTTTTATATTTTGGGAAATATAATATACCTCTAAAGGCAAGCCTGTGCAGAGGTACATCTTCTACATTAACAAAATATTATAAGTTGAGCATAATAATTAAATAAATAATATAGTAGCTTACTCATTATATCATTAATAGACTACAAATAAATGATAGGAAAATATTCTTTTTAGGTGCTGATCATATGTCCCTAATTTTGGCCGTAAAAGTTTAAATGTGTCAAGAAAAAACTAAAAAAGAAAAAAAAAATGACTTTGTCTGTTTGTAGGTTTTCGTGATTTGAGCAGCGTTTTGTGTGTGTGTGAGTGTGTGTAGGTTTATGTGTTGGTATGGGGTGCATTCTTTACTTAGATAATATTGTATGTAGGTGCACATTTATATTAAAACTAAACGTACTCTTTGTTTAATTAGCCGTATTGTTAAGCTGTTCTAGACTGATTCAAAACAGCACTTCCTCTTTACCAATGATTAATGAATGGTCTATACTAGAATCTGTAAAATGAATGTAAATGAAAAATGTAGATTGTTAATTTAAGTGAAATTTGAACAACAAACAATTAATAGTAATTTTACTTTCAACGTTTTGAAAAAGAACAGTTTTTATATGCACTTATAAATTATTGCTATAATTTAATAGCTTTATAAAAACAGTCTTATTACACTTTTGAATTTACTTATTAATATTCATCAAAAACATAATATTTTATAGACATTAGGCCCCACCGGTCAGGTCACTCGGGCTGACTGTGTGTTGAATGCAGTACTTTTTAGCCAACATTACTTGGCCCCTGATGTCATTTTGTACACTAGTAATAAATTTGAAAAAAAAAACAAAAGAGAAAACATTGATCTTTGATCTATTTTATAAATTAGAATTATTTTAAACAAATACTGTAAGAAAATTTTATAAAGAAGAGAGTGAAATATTGACTGTGAGAAAAACGTGATACTTTAATATATTCAATATTCTTATTGACCGACGAACAGGCCCATATTGAATAGAAAGGTATTCTACAACATAAAACTCATAGATAAAAATTTTTCACACTTAACTAAAAGTTAATATTTACTTTTTATGTTAATAATCATTCGTGAAATTTTCATAGTAAAATAACTTTATAATCAATACTAAATTATTCAGATATACACTGATTAAATAACAGGCTTAAACAACTTGAAAGGAAGCAACGATTGAGTTTGAGATCAATGAGACGGAATGAACAACTTAACTGCTACAGCTATTAATGAAATTGTATTTAGAAGTTTCATGACGGAAACTAAGAAACAAGACATTACATTGTAACGATGACGGTTGTAAAACGTGAAACGGATATGAATCAATGGTTTTTAGTTTATCAGGTAAAATTTAACTAGCACTCACCTCAAAAATATATGGAAGCTTTTCGTTTAGTAAATCGACAATCAATTAATTTTAATATTTTTTAAAGATTATCTTATTAACATATGTGTGTGAATAAACTTCTAATCACAGGAAAACTGTAACTTAAGAGGTGTGCGCAAATGTATACTATATATATATTCAGAATCTATTGTGAACGACCTGATATCAACTACTGTACTCTGAAGATGAAGCAGGCGGCTATGTTGATGTTAACCCTATATGAACAATCTCAAGCCTCCATCAATTTTTGCGAAATTATTTTACCCATATAATTATGTGAGCTATCTCACAGGATAATATTATGAATTTATAAGTTATTTATTAATTTATAATAATTATTAAAGTTTAACCCATTTTTTAAACTTTATAATTTTTCGAAATATAATGTCAAATTTGTCGGATTTTATACTTCAAGTGCCAAAAACGTATAAACTTTAATTGCGATATTCAAATTCGTTTAGACGCTTACTAAATTCTTTAAAATAGGAGCGTGATCTATGAAAAATAATAGATGGTTTCTAAAAACAAAATTATTATTGTTCTGATTTAACACTGCGTATAGTTCGTTGTATTTTTGCTCTCTTATATATTCTACTGGCACCAAAAGGGACGTGATTCTGCATTGAATACGAGTCACTCCCGAGGGATTGCTGTGGCGAAACCTGGATGTAAGGATATTCTTTTGGATTGGAAAAGAACTAGACAACAGCATATCTAGTAATATTAATATTACTTTGTTTTATATATATATATATATATATATATATATATATATATATACATTTACTAGCAATTACCCGCGGCATTTTCCTATTGAAAACTCGGACAATATTTCATGTATTCTTTATCTATGGCATGATAAACACTCCTGAGATAATCGATAGTCACTCAAAGCTATTACAATCTCCTGATCCATTTTAGATTTAAGCTTGAATAACAGTATATTGGGGTCCTGAAATCGTAAAGTTAAACAGATTTTATTAGATTTGTACTCCCTCCAACATTTCATGATAATTATTGAAGTGCTCGGACGATTTCAGTAACAATAAGAGTTAGCCTTTTTATCCAAATGACAAAAGTGCATCGTGTAAATAAAAAGTTGCTGTGGTCAATATGAGTCTGTTCTAATCGTTTAAATTCACTCCCGGTCTAATATCTGTATAGTTCCACAATTGATTTATGCTGTTGCACTAACCAAAACAATGGTCTCATATGTTGGTTTCGGAATTCAACTTAGATAACATTTTGGTAATTAAGTGATTTTGATATTTTTACCGATCAAAAAATATTTATAAGGTGTATATGCTCCCGGTATTAGGGGTGGAGTGTGATATCTCCTTTTGCTTTTCAATAACTACAGTAAAAATGCCAGACACAATGTTAATGGAGCTAACCAGATTCGATTACTTTATGTGTAAACATTCAAAAATTTTTTTAATGAGGTCGTTTTTATACCAGCGTATAAATAGCATTTTCATGGCATTAGATGGATTATTGATCATTGGCGCAATCAGCATTACACTACTGTTCAAGCAGTTTAGAGTAATTTAATAGTAGTAACTACTAACTAGTAATATTTACTAAAATTTCAATGTAGTCAAATGTTTCTGACTCTTTGATGAACTTCAGCTGAAATGTTAACAGCTGAAAGTATCAGTTCAATTCGTATTACGTGTCGTAGCGCAATCTGCCGGATCCAATATAAAACACTCTAACATTTACAACAATTTATAAATAAAAGATTTGTACCGTTAGTTAGTTCCATTTTATATAATGTAACATTTCACAACCTAGTTAGCCAGTACAACTTAATATTATTTTTATCCAATGTTCCAGAACTAAATTATCGGCGGACTAACTACCTAATTGGCACGCGTATGAATATTTTATTCTAACCCTTCGTAGCAGCCCAACTACGTGACCGATTTCACCTCGCGCGCTATGTCCGTAAGTAAAATTTATATTTTCGTATTATTAAACTAGCCCCTTGATGCCAAACATATAAAAATGAATGTAATGTAAAGTAAAGTTGTAAATAGTAAAGTAACTTACCCATGAAGATATTTTATTTGCTTGATTGAAATGGATACAAGTTGTGGCGTCTTCTTTCTGACGAGCACGTTGTGATAAGTTTTTTGTCTCATTAAATGGCTAATACCGTCGCGAATTATTTATTTTAGGCGAGCTCACGTATTATTTGAGTAGATGACTACCAATTTCATAACTTCTACTCCTCATCTAGTAATTACCGACTAGAAATAACCCTTCTTAGACTACAGCTTCAATATCTCGTGCCAAGACGCCGACGCCCGGGTTGTGAGTCTACATAGTGCGAAGGGAACTAAAATCTTAAAGTTTTAAAAAGTAAAATATCGTAGGGATAATTCCATAGAACATTGGATATTTTAGGCCCACCTATCAGATATAAATTTTTAGTTCTTGTACTCTAATTGGCAGCAACGTGGCAAGGCATACATTTAATTTATCAACTAAAAGTGGTGCTTGTAAGTTTCACTAATTAAATTAAACTTATAAGTAAACTTTGCAATTTGAGTATTTATTACTACGACCTCAGAAGTCACCACCCCCATGTGTTATCGTCATTCGGTACAGAATAATTAAATATACTATTTAAATCGGAATAAATTATGAATCTTAACCATTTTTTTTTTAGAATCCCCTTCAAAACACATAGAAAATTTCATCAAAATCGGGTTAGTCACTTTGTCGTTCTATTATTTCTAGTTGGCATTATAGAAGCTCATAAAACAAATATAAGTATGTTCTTTGGCGGTCAGCAGAATTTGCTAAGCTTTTGGGTTACCGTATTCCTCGAGAAGATGTAAAACTTTGCAAAAAAATCTGTGTACCTAAATGGGACTTTTAAAAACTGCTAAACTGTACAACTTTAGATTCTAAGAAAATTTCTCTTTATACTTAAAGGTAAAATACTATAACATTGATCAGAATATCAGTATTTTCCTATTAGCCCTCACGTATTTTCAGGATTGTTTAACTTTAAAACGAAACAAAATATGTTTATTGCGTATTTGTTGTTTAATAGTACAAACAACAGTGCTAAGCCAAAGGTAACTGCTAATTCCTTATATGTGTCAATAATAAATACTTATATTTAAAAATACCTTTCATTTATCAATTAAGTAAATATCATACAGTAAAACAATTCTACTTAAATATGTAAACGTATATGTTCGTTAAAATTAATAATACATAATTTTAAATCACTTATTCCTTACAGTAGCAATGAGTTTAACCAGCAGTGCATTCAGTTATTTCGTAAATGTGGTTTGACTTTGTTTGTGGAGATGAAAAGGGGGCCGCTCACCATCCCTAACATGAGTGAGTGGACGTGTGTCCACCTGTTCCCCGGCATTAATATTTTTATGTTAAAGTTATATCATATTTTTGTACCATTTGTGTAGGCTTACCTTTTTTTAATACCAATAAATAATTTTGTACCACAATAGTTTATCAACAAAGTAGTATTTATAAACCGGGGAGCAGCTGGACACTTGCACCCGACACCAATACATTTATGTTAAAGTTACATCTTAATTTTCTAACATTTTGTAATACTGATAAATAATTTTGTACCAAAATAGTTTATTAATAAAGTACTATGTATAAACCGGGGAACAGGTGGACACTTACACCCGACATCAATATTTTTATGTTATAGTTACATCTCTTTTTTCTACCATTTTCTACCGTTTTGTAACACCAATTAATAATTTTGTACCATACTCATTTATTAATAAAATTCAACCGGGGAATAGGTAAACACTTACACCCGACATTAACATTTGTATGTTAAAGTTACATCATTGTTTCTGCCATTTTGTGATACCAAGTAATAATTATGTACCACACTCATTTATTAATAAAATGCAATATATAACCGGGGAACAAGTAGGCACTTGCACCCGACATTAACATTCTTATGTTCATTTAATACCATATTTTTGTTCCATTTTAGTACATATATGTAATATTAATTAATAATATTGTACCAGACCCGTTTATTAATAAATTACTATATTGATACCGAGGAACAGTTAGACCTGACGTTGATATTGTATGTTACAGTTACATCATATTTTAGTACCATTTACTTACTATTGTGTACAACATTATAAAGTTGTTGTACCATCATGGCTATTTAGCGATAAAGAAATACAAGACGGGAAACAAAGGGTCACTCAACCCGTGGTCGATAATAAGAGTAATTAAACGAAATAAATTATATTAATTTATTTATTTTTGGACCATTCGATATTGTTAATGGAAAGCTAATGGATTAATAAATTAAAAATCTTCAGACAGAGAACAGATGGACACTTACAGTCGTGGTTCACAAATCTTATAAATAAAAATCAATCGCAAAATGTGTTAGTAAGCGCATAACTCAACAACACCTGGAGCAATTTGGCCAATTTTTTTTGTGTTCATTAAAATCAATGGAAGGTTTTTATAAAGCAATACATAAGAAAAGTTCCTTGAATATTTTGAAATTCTGAAAAAATTCAAGATAGATAAAATTCGTAGATTTTACGTTTCATAATCCGAATTAAACTGGCACTAAACAGCTGTTCTAATCTTCAGTTTTATGTCGAAAAATTGGCCGAAACACCTGTTTACATTAAATTTGATGAAATATTAAGTAAACCGTGATTGATCAGTAAACCGTCATTATGAAGTTTATATTTAAATTTTAATCCAGATTGAGTAAGTGTTAGATTTAAATAATCTATTGCATTTTAAATATTTTTTAACACTGTTATGTAACCAACCTTAATGAACAAAGTTATGAATGTTTTCACATAAGTTACTTTAAACTGGTGGGCTTCCTTTACATTGAAATGAAATGAAATATAAGTTTATTTCCACAATCTTCATATAGGTACAGAAATTACAAATGTGTTTGCTAATAAATATTAGGCAAACGAAAGAGCAACAATAACAATAATAATTTAAAACAATCAGACTCAACAAATTTATATTTAATTTACTTCAAGTAGTTATCACTTGAAATTTAGATGAATGACAGGTGGTATCGAATGGGAGGAAGGGGTGAGAGAAAGGACCAAGGTCAAGCCCGCCCATATTCAGATAAGATTATGGCCCCGGCTCCCTCAAGGCCAATCTGTAGAAGGAAGAAACTAAAGTTTTTCTTAAAAATGGAAATTGAAGTTGATTCAAATAATTTGAAGTGACTGAAGTTTTTGCAAATGTTTCTGAACAATACATGGAAAATATAAAAGGAATTTGTTCTTGAAAATGATTTATCTAACCTTGTGATATTGCATTGTAACATTGGCTTATGGAAAACAGAGAAATGAACACTAACATGCCTCAAAGATTCATTGTTTCTCTGGCTACATTCCAAAAAGCAAGACTGGTATAACGGAAAACTTTAATAACGACTATTTTGGAATGTTGCATAACCCTAATAAGGATTTCTCCTTATACCGAAAGTACATAAGAAGTATGTAGGACTTCCCCTTAGATCGTAATAGGCTTTTCAGTCCTCATTATGTATTTATTTTCTTCATCAGGACAAGGCAAACCCAACTAAGTCAACACGAGTTTGACCAAAATATATTTCCGAGAACTAGATAATCGAACGTATATAGTATTTTAATCGAGGCAATATGGCAAGTTAAACTGTGCATTTAAACGGTCTTAAATAGGCACTTTATAACCGTGGTAGGCATCTCGGTCCTACGTAAGTATATATATTTTTTCAATGCATGTCTAAAGTCCTGAAATTTTTGGAAACACGTCAAAGTACTTCATTTAAGCTCGAATATGCGTGTCGAGTTGCAAAATGACCAATCTGGAAACATATCCTTTAAAAACCTCATTGACATTGGTAATGGCAAATTTCCTATAGACTGGCTATATGCCAAAAAGCAACACTGGTATAACGTAAAACTTTAAAAACGACTATTTTTTAATGTTGAATAACCTTAATAAGGATTTCCCCCTTATACAGAAAGTTCATAAGAAGTAGGTAGGACTTGCTGCATAAACTTTCCTCAAAGTTTTTGTCAGTTAATTTGATAAACAGATGAACTTATTCAGAAGGTGTTTTTAGATGTTTCTCAAAATCACAGAAACCATGATTGGTTGAGTGAATGAGCTATATTGGCTGCAAAGACATAGATGTAAATGATTTAAATTCCAAACTTCAAGAACAAATTACAGGCGAATCGAGGATATATAAATCAGTTGATTCAGCTACTAATTAAGATGATTTATTCAACTATCCACCGGATTTTTTAAACTCACTGGATTTGCCAGTATTGCCACCTCACAATCTTCAATTCAAGGTTAGATCGGTAGTTATAATGTTTCGAAATATCAAACAACCGCGTCTTTGCAACGACACACGGTTAGCGATAAAAAATTACTAAACAACGTAATAGAAGCAACTATACTGAAAGGAAAGTATAAAGGAGATGTTCTCATACCGCTCATCCCATTGATTCCGACTGATGTACCATTTGAGTTTAAACGACTACAGTTTCCAGTGCGGCTTCCTTTTGCTATACCCATAAACAAGTCCCAGGGGCAATCATTAAGTGTTTGTGGTATAAATCTGGAAAATCTATGATTCTCACATTCTATGTTGCCTGTTCCCGATTTGGAAAACCATCAGATTTGTTTGTCTATGCGCCAGGTAACATCGTATATCACAAAGCAATACAATGAAAATAATACTGATTTTTGTTAATAATTATGATTCACATGATTAACAATAAAGCGATTACTTATTTTTTAATGCTTATAATATATGTTGTATTAAATTATTTTTTATTCACAACGCCCTATCACCAGAATGACGGTTCTGTTCAGAAGAATTTTTTGCCCCGACTATAAAATAGATAGGAACAAAAAACTGCCACATTACAAATCTTTTTGACAGGACGAAGTCTGTCGGGTCCAACAGTTAAGTAATAAAACATGTATTACGTTATCATACTACTTTTGTAACATTCAACACGACCTATTAATATTTTTGGACTAATTTGTTAGTGAAGTGAAAATCTAAACAGTTAAATTGCGTAAGACTGTGAGTAAATGGAGACCACTATCTAACGTCGGTAAATATGATTAAAAACATTACGCGGTTTTAATTGCTGTACTTTTTATTGATGGTAATATACATGTCGCTTTTTAAATTATAGTTTGTAATACAGCAGTTTTTTAATGTGTAAAACATAATATCCCGTGATTATTGATAAACATTTACAATTTTAATAATTTTATCGTACTGGGTAGTGGAGAAATTATTTAATAAATACTATATTTCTTGAAATACAAGTAATAAGAACATAAAACAGTTTTTATTACATCCACTATCTATTCGTATTGCATATTTAATATTTTATAAATAAATAAAACAATTACATACATAAGACACCACATAATTTACACCCTTCTCTGTTCAACATATATTAATATAATAATAATAATGTTGTACACATTATAAATTTAAACTTAATAAAACTAAGTATACAATAAAATTCTGATAATTATATACAACTCATGTATTTAGTTCAGCAGTTGTAATATAATTTATTCAACATAATATTATATTATTTAAATCAAAAAATAATTGGCTACACCAATATTAGCTAAACACATTTAAACTTATTAATCACTACAGAGCACAATAAAAATACAGAATCTCTAGCAATACATTACTTAGTATTTTATTACAAAATTTTGATTTTATATGGTGTATAACACTAGTTTGCATTTAGTATTTAGTTACTGAATGAATTATTTTATTATGTAAGTCGTCCATTTTCTATCATTCCTTTGTGCATAGGTTACATAGTCACACATCTCTTGTATTGTCTGAACCAATAAAACCGATACATCCACGTAAGATAAAATGTCTTTTATTGATCTTTAATGAATACGGCAGGTCTCGAACCTTAAGTACACACTGTACTAAACTTGAGATACTAACGGTTTCTATTAATCCTAAAATTAGTTAGTCGGCAGGACTCACTGTGATTATTTTCTGAACTTGTCATAGAAAAGATACACCTTCTGTAACCTCCAAGCTCAATGAACAATTAGCTTTTCATGTGTGTAGTTCGTTGTCAATTGATTGTTGCAACTAACCAATTTCTCGTTGAGAATTTATGTAAACAGTCAGAGGTACTATTTCAAAACTATATACCTTTCTTGGATATAAGGTTGTCGTACATAAACTGTGCTCATTAACCGAAGGTTCTGAACAAAACATCGGCGAAACAGGTAGACACACGTAGTGAGTGGAAGCCATTGATTTCTAGTGGAACAGTGCAATAAAGTGACGTGGGCATATACAAATTGATTTGATCGTTAATTACTTTCTTTATGTATGTTTATTATTTCCAAATGTATCGTATAATTGGTAAGATATGTAATAGATTCGCGTATTATTCAAAGTAAACAACACAACAAATCTCTCTTTAGATATTTAGTTTCTTAATGCATTCCTATTCTTAACACGCTTTTATAAGCTTCCGTTGTGTCTATGTGTCTATGTATGTAACAGAATCTTTGAGTATAATTTTCACCATTTTCAAGAAGTCTGATAAATTTTAAACTTTGCATACGTATCAAAGACCAATGACAATGCAATAATTTGATCATAGTTTTCCATTATACTTATAAGGACCGCCAGGATTAATAAATTATTGTTTAGATCCTCTTTAGTGTAGTAAAATAGATAGAGCTAAAGCGCGTTCTGCGCTAACCCAGCGTTCAAGTTTCCATTCAATCTGCGCTAACCCAGCGTTCAAGTTTCCATTCAATCTGCGCTAACCCAACGTTCAAGTCTTCATTCGTCCGGTATTCTCGGATGTGCTTGACTCTCTTAATATAGTAATATTACAGTAGTCATCCAGTCTCTGCCATTTGCAGTGGTTTCCTTGACAGCCAGATCTCTAAGTACACGATCCATGCATGTTCTTTGTTTAGTATACATTACATAATACTAATTTGAGTTGTTGCTTTACAAAAAACATACATAGTAATTATATCAGACAAAGTCTTTAGTGTTTTTGTAACTAATTCCGTTTCAACAATATTCCAAATTTTTCTTGCATTTTAAATTTTATTTCCTATAAAATAAAGTTAAACAAATACTGTTTATTTATTTAACATATTACCGAAGATGTATAGCTAATAAATGTACCAAAATATGGGTATATTCAACTCTGAACTACAATAACCATTAGTTTTATTATGTATGTGTATGTTTGATATATATATATATATTCTTATATATATATATATATATATTATATATAATATATATATATATATATATATATATATATGTGTGTGTGTGTGTGTGTGTGTGTGTGTGTGTGTGTGTGTGTGTGTGTGTGTGTGTGTGTGTGTGTGTGTGTGTGTGTAATGGTAGCACATTCACCCGGCAAGTGAGAGATCCGGCGTAGAAAGTACTTTTTGCGATTTAATGTTTATAGCAAAAAAAAAAAAAAAATATATATATATATATATAAGAATATAGCAATTATATGATAAAAATATAAAATGATGTACGATACGAAAAATCAACTTAGTTAAGGTTGTAACATTTTATAATAGTATATCTCAAATAATTCATAGCTTTAATACATTAATACAACTCAGTAAGAATGATAAATGGTATATACTAGCCAACATTAAGTTTATTAAATAATTCACATACCTAACCCTCAAGTCCGGCAAATGTGTTTCAAACAGCCACAGTTCCTTGGTAGCTTAGATGCCAGCTTTGGACTTTTACGACAATAACTAATCTAAAGAGCACAGCGAAGCTCCGAGTCTCCAGGCATCAGAGCCGACATCTTAAGTGCAAGCTCGAGGAGTCATATTGATTCGATGCAGGTTGCTATTTCCCCGTAGATAGCTATTATTAGGACAGCACCTTTAATGGGGCACCGATGACAGAAACGCACCAAGCGGGCAAAAACCTGTCCGACCCGACATCCTTGATCTTGGCTCGCGATTGTTTGCTGCTGGACAAGCTTATGTAGCACTTACTCAAGTAAGATCTTTAGACGGTATTCGGATTGAAGAACTTGATTGCTCTAAGTTAACAGGAAATACCCCATGCAGTAGTGAAGCTTTAAATGAAATGATGAGATTGCGGAAAGATTCGTAAGAATTACCACATTTCCACAAGAAACTAATTGATACATCGAACTAAAAAATGAAAAATAAATAATAGTTTAGAAAACTAAAAAAACACGCTTTATAACCAACATAAAAAATAGAAAATAAATTTTAATTAAAAAGAGTTTATATACTAAGAGTTATATATAGAGTGGTACTGGAAGGCAAAAAAATCATTCATAGTCATCACCTCAATATAAAATTATAATAAAATTTAAGTTATTAACAGAATACATTAATTCAGAGGAAAAAGCGTGGGGTTCATTTTAATACATTTCATAAGTCTCCTCTAAAAGATAATTACCGATAGAATGATTGTAATATTTAATATATCAAGCACCCCACGCTTTTTACTCTGAATTAATTTATTCTGTTAATAATTTAAATTTTATTATAATTTTATTTTGAGGTGACTGGCCATGAATTATTGTTTTGCCTTCTACTACCATAATATAAACTCTTTCTAATTAAAAATAATTTTCTATTTTTTAGTTTGGTTAGCTATAAAAGGGTGTTTTTTAGTTTTTTTAATCTATAATTTATTATTTACAAAATTTAGATTCAAACTAGTTTTTTTTATTTAATAGCTTATATAAACTAAAGAGAGCACTATACGCACACTATTACTGTTACTTTTACGACGGAAGTAATTGTGCCTAACATTGTAGACTGGAGTGTAAGTGAGTATTTTATACTAGTAGCAATCATTACTATGATACGTTCAGTTTTCGATCTAGCCGATATAATAATCTATTCTGTAATTCTGTGACTCATCATCCGTTGGTTGGAATGTTAGAAACATTAATGATTAAGTGCTTCTGAAGGTAATCGAGTCAAGTTAGAATGATGTATAAATGGGGCAGGCACAGACGATGACCTAGTGGAATAAACTATGGTCTTATTAAGGAGGGCTTAAGGTATCTCCATGGCCAAGAAGTCGATGCCACAAACAGTGTGCAGATGACATTGCAGGTCTACTTAGGCGATGTCTGCTTTGGCGTAGGGACCTGGCCTGGATGAACAGATGAATCATCCTTCGGAAACAGGTGTCTAAGAAGAGAGCTTATGTTTGAAATAAATAAGAGCAAGAGCCTCTAATATGAAGAGCTTAGTCGCTAAGTTAACGTAGATTCTTGGGGTCTGGATTACAAAATCGTAATTAGAAAGCTTGGATCTTGGATGAGATGAAGTATCCTTGGAAAACAGGTGTCTAAGAAGAGAACTTAAGTTTTCAATAAATAAGAGCTAGAGCCTCTAAATAAGAGCGACTAAGAGCTTAGTCGTTACGTTAACGTAGACTCTTGGGGTCTGGATTACAAGATCGTAAAGAGAAAGCTCAGATCTATCTCACCCCGCTCCATGATAGTTAATGAAAGGATGGAGCAAGTCGTCGACGCTGTCTTTAAAACGCAAGCTTTAGATCAAACAAACTGTCTAGTATTGTCTAAATATGCAAAAATTTGCTACAATTCGTATTGCTCAGATTAGAATTATTTTAAATATATTATAATTATATATATATATATATATATATATATATATATATATATATATATATCAAGAGCCATGAAATAGTTCCGACTTACAATTGTTGTGTGTAGTTTGAGCCAAAGTTCCTGGTATTTTGGTTACTTAAATCGTAATAAGGATTATTGATTCTTTACTCTTTTGAAGCAATGTAATTCTAATTATGATTTCTGGGGATTGTACTCAAGCTTCCAAGGCTAAACCAGTGCGACGAATTTGAAAGTAGAAAAAAAAAATTCTTTCATTGACGAAAATAGGCGTGAGGTTGGTATAACTTTCTCTGACCATGTTTTAATAAATTACTAGTGGCGTAGCATACAATTTAATATTTAAAAACATATGCATACACTTTTTTAGCTTAGGAAATACTCCGAAATATTTTAGGTTTTTGCGGAAATAATTATATAGTTTTTATAAAGTACCTGAAATACAATATGATAAAGGACTATAATAATTGTATGTTGAATTTAGGCATACTTAAGGTACAATAATGTTTAAATACTTCAAAATTTTTTTTAACTTTTGAGTTCATATATTTTCAAGATTAGGACGTCTATGAATATTTCTGGTATGAACTAACTATGTTTCGTATGCCATAATTAATTATACCTCCTTGTAATTATCAAAAGAATAAATGCATACTTTGTTCTGTACTTTCGTAGCCTTTTTTTTTTCCTTTTAGATTAAATTCCACTCCAAAGCAACTTTTAGTTCTTTAAAATGTTTGCATATAGCTCCGAACAAGAAAATATATACGTAAGTAACTCTACGATACAAACTTCAGTCGAAAAAGGTATTTTCAATTCCTTAGTCTGTACCTCCAATATAAGGTATTTTTGTTGCCATAATAGCGTTTGTATTATAGCCCTAATTAATAAAATATATACACATCAGTTGGTATTACAAATGTAGTTTAGCTAAGCAAACATCTACTCCTGGGTATTAATATATAATTCCGTGGAAGATATTTCCAGTGCCGTTTTTACGATTGCATTGCTACCCCAATGAAATATATATATATATATATATATATATATATATATATATATATATATATATATATATATATATATATATGTTTCTATGTTATTACCTGTAGATTTAAAAATTTATCTAATGTCAAAAACCGTACGAATCTTTTTTTATAATATCTTAACTTTTAAAGAGTTTTCTACAAAATTTAGTTTTTATAGTTTCTATAATTTTTAAATATATCAACCCTAATTGTCCTCGTGAGTTTTGCATATATTTAATTCACGATTCTGTGTAAATGAATTAGATTAGTATTAAAAGTGACAGGTGGCACTCAGCAACATATGTGGAAAACAAATGTTGAATAATTTACACACTCTCTAAAGTAAACTAGATCAAATATCAATTTAACGCCAAACATTAATTTTTAATGACGAAATTAAAATTAAAATTGTTAAATACTATAACGTTTGCCAATTTGGTAATATCTATAAAGTCAATATAAGATCAGTCAACAAATATTTGTGTTCTCAATTGACACCCGAAGAGACAATGAGAACAACCTAATACCCTCTCTCTACTTTTTTCTATGAGTTTCGGCTCTGAAGTCGAAGCAATATAGCTAGAAACATCGTATTGCAAGAGAAAACTGTATAAGATTAAATGGTACACTCTATCTATTATAGTTGCTTGAACTATGCAGTAGTGGCACATTTTACGTATGGCAAGACGGAAAAGCCACTAAATTGTACGTTTATAACATCTTTTCGCCGATATTCTATAGATATTATAAATTGAATTTAGTTTAATTATTATTTTATGATCTTGTGATTGAATTGCGTTCAAGGATAAAAAATATCCTCATTGATGACTACTGCTTTCGTCACTCATTGCAGAGTGTTCGTGCTATTTAGACCTACTTAGATATCTTCAGATAGACAAGTTTTAATAAAAACACCTCCATACTTTAGTAATTAAATTACATTTAGGGAAATCTGCTAATTTCTGTTTACTGTTTGATAAAGATGAGAAAGCTTTAAAAAATACATCTACTATAAAAAATAATAATGTTCGTTAGAGCATTATTAATGTGAAGGAAACAGGATTTTTCCAGACATTTGCCATCGTTCAGTGAAACAAGAAAACAGTAACACTACGTTTCGAGATCTACAATCTGATCTCTTCTTCAGGTAAAGAACTAACAGAATACATAATTACAAACTAGGTTAAAATAAACAAATCTTACTAAAGCGTTGTGGCACGCGTAAGTCAGGAATCACAACCTACATGTTGTTTGTCAACTTCACTAACTCTATAAACATGCACTTAATACAAAACTATACAAAACACTAATCATTAAAACTAAACTATGGAATTCAGGTCACAATTCGTCTTCACTCGTCTACTAACCACCTACGACTGACCCGAGGGACTAGCCAATGGTAATCGTGACGGCTGGCTAAAACATGATGGCGGAAATACAAGGGAAGGGGGACAGGAATGGGCCCTTTCGTTATTATTGGTTCATGCGAGATGAACTTCTTAAAATCATATTGTGACTCCGCATTGGTTTATTACAAATATCTGATCCGTTTGATACTTTTGGTTTTCTCTTTAGTTCATTTTGGCAACATAATTGGCAACCAAAGCGGCCTAATCTAGACTGATAGTTGACTGATTGGTTGGTCTGCCAATTTAATGTATGTTGCCTCAATTAATTTCCTTTTGAAGAAATGTGGTTCCCGATGTATTGTATGGGCTTCATCCCAATTCATATGATGGTCTTCGGACCAACAATGGTGTGCAATTTTTGACTTTTCTGTGAGACCCTTTCTCGTATTTTCTTTGTGTTCTTTTATCCTTACGTTTGTGGTCTTTTTGTCTCGCCTATATATTCCGTATTGCAACTACATTTTATACTGTAAACACAGTTTTTGGATTCCTGTGTGCCATTTTTTGGTTTTGTTTTTACGAGACTTTGTATAAGAATGTTGAGTGTTTTAAACGCGGTTATAATGTTGTACTTTCCACCTACTCTTCTAATTTTCTCCGATAATCCCAGCACATAAGGGATTGACATAAACGCAAATTTATCACAATTCTGTTTTTCTGACTCAGGAATGATTCTTCTGAGATCCGATTCAATTTTCTTAAATTCTTCTTTTGGTCCATCTTTATCTGAGCACAAGCTCTTTGCTCTATCAAACAACGAGTAGGCTACTCCTTCTTTGACAGATTTTTGATGGTTGGATTGATAATTTAAATATTTTCTTGTGTGTGTTATCTTTCGAAAAACAGTTGTCTTAAGGACATCCCTATCTCTCAATACACACACATCCAAAAATGGAAGCTTGTTTTGGACTTCCACTTCCATTGTGTGGCGGATGGAAGGAGAAATACTATTAATGTGATTCAAAAAATTATTTAATTCAATGTCTCCATAAGAAAAAATAACAAAGGTATCATCCACATACCTCCACCAAATCTTCGGTTTGAACTGAGCTGAAGCCAAAGCTTTTCGCTCGTATTCCTCCATAAAGATATTGGCCAAAATAGGAGACAGTGGAGAACCCATTGCCATCCCCTCATTTACCCTTTAACTCAAAATAATTGCATTGAGTGCATAGTTCTAACAGTTCCATAATTACTGGCACGGGAAGTTTAGTTCTACCCTTTAATGTTTGGTCTTCTTTGAGACGTGATTTAATAATTCCGAGAGTTTCTGGAACTGGTACATTTGTAAATAGACTTTCGACATCAAAACTTACCAGTTTGTCAGTTCCAGTCAACTTTAGGGATTTTGACTTCTCTACGAAATCCCTGGAATTTTTGATGAAAGAGTCAGTTTTTCCTACCAATGGGGTTAAGATGTCCAAGAGGACTTTAGACAATTCCCTGCAAGGTAAATCATGAGAACTAATGATGGGCCGGAGAGGGATGGTAGGTTTGTGGATTTTGGGAAGGCCATACATATGGGGGATTTTGCAGTGGTGAGGAGTTAATTTAGATCTAAATTTATCTGAAAAAAATTCTTTATGTTTTCTTAAGGTGTTTGCTACTTTGCGTTCAAATGAATCAGTCAGATCTTTATTTAAAACTGTATATTTGCCAGTATTTAAAGTTTCCGCAATCTTTTCTTTATACGCTACTGAGTCAAGTAAAACAGTAGCGTTGACTTTATCGGCAGGTAAGATTTTGACCGTGTCGTCTTTCCCAAGGATCGACCTGGCCTTTTTCTTCTCTATTGTCAAATTGGGTTTTGTGGGAGGAATTTTTCTGAGTAAAAGACGGGCCTTACAACGAAACCGGTCACCCTGTTCCTCAGATAACTGTGAAACAGCCGACTCGATTTCAGTTACGAGATCCAGTGCCTTTATCGATTTTTGTGCCACAGAAAAGTTTAAACCCTTGCATAAGATTGATATTTCCGCTTCATTGAGGATTTTTGAAGATATGAAGAGAGGAACCAATCAGTGAACCATCAGTCGAGATTAGGCTGCTTTGGTTGCCAATTCTAAAAAATGAACTAAAGAGAAAACCAAAAGTATCAAACGGATCAGATATTTGTAAAAAACCAATGCGGGGTCACAATATGGTTTTAAGAAGTTCATCTCGCATGAACCAATAATAACGAAAGGGCCCATTCCTGTCCCCCTTCCCTTGTATTTTCGCCATCTTGTTTTGGCCAGCCGTCACGATTACCATTGGCTAGTCCCTCTGGTCAGTCGTAGGTGGTTAGTAGACGAGTGAAGACGTATTGTGACCTGTATTCCGTAGTTTAGTTTTAATGATTAGTGTTTTGTATAGTTTTGTATTAAGTGCATGTTTGTAGAGTTAGTGAAGTTGACAAACAACATGTAGGTTGTGATTCCTGACTTACGCGTGCCACAACGTTTTAGTAAGATTTGTTTATTTTAACCTAGTTTGTAATTATGTATTCTGTTAGTTCTTTACCTGAAGAAGAGATCAGATTGCAGATCTCGAAACGTAGTGTTACTGTTTTCTTGTTTCACTGAACGATGGCAAATGTCCGGAAAAATTATGTTTCCTTCACAATCCTTCCATCGTCAAAAATAACCTTCAAACAAAAAATTAATAATGTAGAGGTCATAAAAGCTAGTATGCAGAAGTATACCTACACGCCAACACTCGGTACGTGGTGTGAATTAAGTGTGCAGAGTTCGGAATAATTTATTAAAATACTGCAGTTTATAGTGCACTTTACCGCAGACCCGTTTTTGACCTTTTATACGCCACATGTGATAACAGTAACCACTATGGCTCCAAGAATTATTTTCGTTAGGCTGGTTAAATTTTGTAAAGCAGCATATTTCATCACGTTACAGTAAAATTTATTACATGGATATTGACTTTGATTTACATGGTTACATTTAACTTTGTAAATGTTATAACAATACATACAATTTCTAACATTGGTGATATATTGCAATAACCGAGAAGTGAAAAAGTCCTTGAAAATACAAAAACTAATAAAATTGAATGACAGATGAAATAGCGGTCCAGCGTCCAGGAACTGTTACGGCACGGTGCAGTGCTGAGTGATATACGTTTAAAACAATGTCCTCTGCTAAATATAATTTTCAACTGCGCTGGTAAATTACACGGTAAAATATATCTGCCTTCCACTAGTACTAGGAAGGATGCTACCTTTGACTATTATGACTTATAAAATACGTGTTTGTTCCAATTTAGATAAAAACTTAATTCAATAGCTTAACTAATTGTAACAGATGATTATTTACACTAGTTCTTAAAGAGCTTATCTTGAATTTGAGTTGAAACTTCGCATTTTAAACGCTTGTAATCTATTTTTCCAATATTTTAAAAAGTAGGGTTACATCGATAAAATATTTCAAAATTCTTTCTCTAACTAATATAATTTCAAATGGAATAATCATCGTTACCTATAAGATACCTAAGTTGTATCTTAGTTGTTATGTAACAAATATGTGTTAATTTTATATGAAGCTCAAAAAAGTAAGGTGGAATAAATTAGCATCTTCTATGATTATATTTACATCTATCAGTAAATAAGATTGGGCTTCATCGTTACCTATAAGATACCTAAGTTGTATCTTAGTTGTAATGTAACCAATATGTGTTAATTTTATATTAAGCTCAAAAAAGTAAGGTGGAATAAATTGGCATCTTCTATGATTATATTTACATCTATCAGTAAATAAGATTGGGCTTTTAATCAAGCAAATGTAAACACCTCGGTGAAAAAGAAGTATTGAAATGTCACCTAATGGTTTAAGTATTTAAGCTGTAGCTTTCTAGAATTAAGTTCGATCAGAGTAATCTACTCGATGAAAGCTGTTATAATATTATTGACTTGTCAACTCAAGGAGATTACGTAAAACGTCGTCTCAGTAAGATTCTCACTTAAATTGAAATAACATTGATTTACCACGTTCTATATAGTAATAAATAATAAAATCTACAGTTATGTGGGTACTAAACAAAGTTTTACGGAACATAAACTCACATACTGTTAAAATAACTGTTATTGTTATCATTTAAATCCAGAAAGAATAATATATTAATTACAATAAAATCCAACAAATCCTTTCTAGCATCTTATAAATCTGTTCACGCCATGGGTTGTGGTTAATACTGCATGTTCTTAATTTTACCTTCATCCTCAAAATTGGTAAAGTTGACTTACACGTTTGTGTCGATTGCAATATGTGTGCATTAAATGTTATAATTGACAGTAACTGTTATTGTGTTTATAAATAATGGTATTCTATATTTATTATAGACATATACCTAACTAATATACTATATAACATTAAATATATTAAAATATTTTAATAGTACACGCAAATATTCTCCTTTAGAATATATTTTGCAATTTTTTCTGTAATTTTAATGCACCAAATCAAATTTCTACCTTTACTTATAATAGGTATTTGTTTCCTCTACAATTGAATAATATTTGGCAAAGCTTTAGTTTTATACAATTATTAAACTCAAAGATGATGGTTTTAATAATGCAGCAGACACAAAGTAGGTCATTCATAACGTTTCTTACTTACAATGACCTAAAAGTCATACGTTAAATTAAGATAGAGTTTTTAATGACCACACTGTAAATAGTAATATTTATTACGTTTGTTTACTTAGTTAAAAAAAATCATAGACAAGGGATAAAGAATGTGTTAATTTTCAAATAATTTATTCTTTATGAAACTGATTGACTGGCTGATTCGTTATGAGAAAGTATATAAAAAGATAAGATCGCTTATAGGGTTGAAACGTTCGAATTTGAGATAAATCAGACAGAAACAACAACTTTACTGCTACCGCTCTTAATGTAATTCTATTTGGAAGTTCCGTGGTGGAAGCAGTTTTAAGAGATACCGTCTTGTTAACGTGGAAGCTTGTAAAAGTATACAGGTTTTGGATCGTAATGAACAGATGTAGTTTATTTTATATATGCTGGTTTATCCTACATTGCTTGACCTAATTAAAAAAACCGTATAGCTTTTATTTGTATGTTAATTATTATTATACATTCTATTCCAAACCCTTGTTGAAAAGCTTTAAGGTTCTTATAATAAATAACAGAATATGGATGGTTCATCATGACCCTTATTTTTCTAATAAGAGACTTTTACAGAAATGTACGCCATTGACAGTTGGAATATAGTTAAAATGAGACTATACGGTTATATAAATTAAAATGAAATTTAATATTAAGTGGTACGCATGGACAGTCATAAAAATCCCTTTGCCATGGCAATAAATTAAAGGAAAAAAGTATACCACAATTGCAAATATTAACAATGTTAATGCTATTATTGCCAGAAAGGTGGACATTGCATATACAATTGCTATGAGAGGTTTGTTTTTAATTTTTAATATATTAAAACATTGTATTTTTTATGGTATTTAACAAATAATGCTTTTTATATGAATATAAAAATAAAATAGAGAACTTTAAAGAGATACTTAGAAACTAAACAAAAAATACTTGTGAATGAGTAGCACTACTAATTAATTTAGATTTATGAAACCCACCGGATGATTTGAGTCATTTTTCATATAACATATCGATGCTGGGGCTAACGTTACCTGTATCAGAAGGCACTTAAAACTATGAAATTATTTAGTTAATATTTACCTATTACCCTCAAACATATGACGTACACAACAATTGTACACATAATGGATTTGATTGTAGGGCTCCAACCTCTTGTATAAACTAGCGTTGAACAAACATCCTTGATAAACTTTTAACGTGTAGAATGTTTATGGAAATATTTGTACAACACAATCCAACACAAGAGAACAGTAGGATGTAGGCTTTAAAAGATCTTGGACTTATGGTTCCACGTCCTAGGGCTTATACTGGTTAAAAGCTATCATTGTTTAAAATTCGTCCTGCAAATCATTTTTGAAAATCTTTGATGAAATCCCTCCAGCTATAAGGCGTTAGCGTAATTGTATCAAATTCTCTAGTGGTAAGCATTTATAACTTAAAACGACATTTCAAATATTTTTTATCTATAACATAAAATGTATATATAATATTTGTTTAGAAAAAGGCATCGGCCAAGGAATTCATTTTCTTTTACACCCCTGGTCCAAAATTCCCTAATCTTGCCATTCTCTTGCAAAATGCAAACCATAAATCTAGCTAGTAATAAATAATTAGTCAAAAAGTTTTTATTAATTTTTGCATAACAAGGTATTTATTAACAACGTTTGTGTAGAATTATAATAAAATATTTTCATTGTACGAGGTTGAAAGGGGGAGTTGTTACTATAATCCATCAATAGCTAAAACATGCATATGTCGTTGAAAAAGTTAAATTAGATACACACTTAACCCAGCATTCTGTAGAGTAGTTGATTATATCTTCTTATTTATTTTCGGACTGTCCATAAAAATTTTCCTATATGAGGAAAAGAATTGCGTTAAACTCGTGTATATATTATAAATCTGCACTTCACACTTTCATAATAAGATAATTTATTGTTATGGATAAAGAATTAATAATAAAATTTAGATTGTAAAGGAAAAATTGTGACAAAAACTAATTTATTTAGTTAAATAAATCACAAAAGTTAATAATTAGGTAATAATTATACAACTAACAGAACCAAACTAAACATCACTAAATACTTCACTTGAAATTAGTAGTTCTCGGACGCTGATATGGTACTTTTTATTTCATATCATCATCAATACTCGTCATTGTATGTTTTGCTCTAAGCAACTATAGTACTTAATTCATAAATGTCTCCGTATGAATATCATTACGTATAATTAAATACCATTTTATGAAAATTTCTGGAAAATATATTTTTATTTATGATTCTGTCATGGAAATTGACTTAAACGATAATATCGGTTTTAAAATTAAATAGTGCTGTCCTTTCAGTGCAAAATCATACTGTAGACATTATATTACTTTATGCTTTATAATACTCATGTTACTAAAACTAACGTTTTGTTTGGTTCTCTTAGGACAAGAAGTTTTGACGGGACTTTCGATTTTATTCCGGATTGCTATGTTATTCTGGATGGTTAAGGTTGGAGGTGGATGTCCCTTATTGACAAGAAGCATGATGAAGTATTTGGGGTATTAATCTCAATAATTATTCCTTTTGGCTAGTAACAGGCCTTAACACTTACGGGGCCTCACCAACTCTAACAGCCATCTCTCATAATACTATTATCGATCTACCATGGCAAACCTGCTTCTAGATATATGCGATTAATGATGAGCCACCTCTAGGCATCCGTAAGGTTTTACAAATTTAAGTGATATATCTTTAAAAATTGTAGGTTCAACCAAGTTATAAACCAGCCGGAAGTTAACTGTCCCGTGGAAAAGTTATAAAGTTACACACACTGGATCTATTATAGAACTAAAAATTACAATTCATGAACGTACATTAGAGAAATTTCATAATTAACGTTAGAGAGAAGATTCTTAAAAATCTTACAAACTGTTGAATGTCTACTTCAAAGATACGAAGTTTATAAAACTGTATTTTGTACGTAAAATGACAAGTTGTTTTTATCCTTAACATTGATACCGTACAATGTTAACCTAAGCATTTCATTACGTAGCAAAAAATCTAGTTGACAAAGTTCATTTGAAGAGCAGGTGTCGGGTTTCCTAAGACAATACGTGTTTCGCGGTGTTGTTGAGTTCTCGGGAAGTAAACTTTGCTCATCTTACCACAACGCTGTAACTTTACAACTCTTGAAGCCGGGTTGACGCTCCGTAGTTTTCCCTCAACATCATGCTTCGCTAAAAACGTTTTCTGTATTAATTAGTATAAATTATGAGTAAGTTTAGATAATAAATATTGATGATATTTGCTTGATTGATGAATATTAAAATAATAGTTTCTCTTATAGCTCATTCGGAATAAATTTAGATTTCAGGTGAGGCCGTCATTTGTAAATATAAAACTGAAGATTCAATATTAGTTTAAATCCTTGATTTGCACAACACTGAAGGGAGAGTACATCTTAATGTTGGGTTATTAATATAATCTTAACACATTCAGAAACTCTATAAAATTGAATGCTCACAAGACATAAATTATTATAAGCACACACATTTCCTTGGAAAACCTGGATATGATTTATTTAAAATTAATATTATTGTAAACATAATTACTTATAGAGGATACATTATTCACTTCTATGATATTAAGTGTTTACTATGTTGAAACATTGAGAGATATCAGAAAATGTTTCTTGGATTTACTTGACAGTAAAAAAAATATAATAATATTTCCCTAAGGTCACAATTTGTAACGTGCTATTGGTTAAGACTGGCTAACAAATTCATGAAAACCTAAGGGTCATCTCTTTGAACGGCTATTTTGTAATAGTCCTTTTATAGTTCTCATCACTTTTGTTGTTGGCAATAATTGTGTAATTTTGACTTATTAATGAATACAGATAGTAGTAGTAGTAAAAAAAATAACATTCCAAGGTAAGTACAAATACTGCCTTTGTAGTGTGAAAATATATTTAAAAACATTTTGATAATTTATCACGTAGTAATGGTATAAGTACAATATTCACATCACATCAAAAATAGTACAACAAATTAAGATACTCTGAAATCAATATTTATTTATTTATCCAGCTAATGCGTTACTTATACATAATGAGAGAAAAATTATCGTTTAATACTTCTAAAATTTGTCTTCGTGTATTACAAATATATTGTAATGCAGCATATTATTATAATTTATTACTTCTACACAGATATAAAAATTCAGAGACAAACATTTTAAAAATTTAATTTTGACTAAGGCAAAAACATATCGGTTTTGTCAATATATCGAGGAAATGTAATCTTAGAATTAATTAAAATGCCATGGAACTTCACTCCGGAACTGTAATTAAACTGAGTTTTACACAACGAAATTCAATATATAAAATTTCATGTATGAAAACCATTAAAACAGATCGCTGGATTGTAAACTCAGGAGCTCTCAACACTTTAATTAAATCTAGTTTCCATTAAGATGTGCTCGCCTTTATTAGGTCCTTGTTTTTTTTCTTAGGAATTAAAAATTAAATTAAACATTAGGTAAATTACCACAACATGTATTAAGTTTTTGATAAATATTGGAACAGCCACCATTTTAGTTATTAAAGTACGTAGCTAAATATTGAGAAAGCTGTATATGTATAAAGGTAATATACCTATGTATATTTATAGAACAACTGATAAAAAAATCATATTTTACTAATATTATAAATGGAAAGGAAGTTTCTTTGTTTCGATTGTACTGAAATTTTATATGCAAATTGACTGGTTAAGGGCCAAGCCCAAACGGACTCAAAATTTTCCAAAAATAAAATTTTGGTGTCAAAAAGTAGCATTACATCAAATATATAATATTAATTTAAAGAACCTCTTATCTGTGAAAAAATAAAGTATACATGGCTTGGTAAGTATTGTAATGCAGATTTAAAATACAAAGTGGCTATTGAACTTTTAGCCAGAATATAAATTTAAAAAGACCCATATTAGATGTATCTTGCCAGAACTATACTCCTCAGAACTGTCCATAAGTACATGTTGTCTTAAACGAGAAACAAGACAAAAAAATTAAGGTAAAAGTCATACAAAAACTAAAGATAATACAATAAAAATGCCATTGTTACAGTTAGTTCGATATACTCTCTGATGGGCAAATATCAATGGCGTCGGAAGTATAATATAGTAGTAACAAAAACGCACCTGAACAAAATAAACAAAATAAATACTTGTTGAGGTCTCCTTCTGTCTGTCTGTCTGTCTGTCTCTCTCTCTCTCTCTCTCTCTCTCTCTCTCTCTCTCTCTCTCTCTCTCTCTCTCTCTCTCTCTCTCTCTCTCTCTCTCTCTCTCTCTCTCTCTCTCTCTCTCTCTCTCTCTCTCTCTCTCTCTCTCTCTCTCTCTCTCTCTCTCTCTCCCCCCCTACCTTGATCTCCTACTTCAATGTTATTTTAAGAGATGCGCCTGTCCTACGTGTAGGACATGCATACGATATAAGAAAAGAAGTGTTTTCATGCTCCCAGCTAAGAAAACATTTTTTTATACTAGGTGATATAATGTTTCATAGTGTTTAAGCAAACAAGATTCTAAAGGTGTTCCTTTTTTACCAATGACATTCAGTAATCTAGGGAGCAATAATAAAATAAGCGAAACAATCTATAAATATTACAAGTATTTCCCTTCCAAATACTTCGTGAATTACACGCGTAGGCGTAATATAAATGGACATAGAATTGACAGTGGTCATTTTTACAATAATATGAAATTATATTTTATAAAAAATAAGCACTTCTGACTATCATTTGAAAAAAGAGACTTAAACAAGGTATAAATTTTAATAAACAACAATGAACCATAACTTATTGTAACATAAGAAACGACGGGGGAAAAACCATCTATTGTTACATATCATTTACTGAAGAATTAACTGTTTATGTAAAAAGACGTAAAGGTTTTAGTCATATACGTAATTTAAACGTGTTCTAATATTTCTTCGTATAAAATCTTCATTTTATTAATATTTTTTCAAACTAAAGGTTAAGTCCCTCATGTAAAAATACACGCTGTAGTTTATAAAGTAAATATAATAATTTTTATTTACCTCCGGTTTGTTTAAGGAAAACCACAAAGACCTCTTTGTCAACATTTTCCACAATGTGAAGTTTTTCTTAGTCCCTTAGTTCCCAGAAGCAGGTCCACGTTTTGCCACCTAGTGTTTTATAAAATATGGTGTTTTATACTCTGAATATGGAAAAATAGAAATAAAAAGGTAAAATTTTAAACTCTGTTAAAGAAAATGGAACGATTTTTAATAAAAATAATTATGATAAAAATTACAGTGCGATGGAGGTGTAAACACTATTTTATTTAAATATAAATTCCACATAACTTGGTCTAATAAAGGATTCCATATAAAACTAAAAGGATTAGTAGTAACAATGATGTAAATATCATTAATAGTACAGTTAGTATTCTAGAAACATACGGGACGTTTAGTACATGCGTGCTTTGTATTAAACGATTTTATTAAGAATCCTAAAGAGAATCTCCGCACTTATCAGGAATTTCTCAGAACCTACGACATCAGGATATGCATATTATATTACATATGTGTGTGTTTTGCAATTTGTTACAATTTGCAAGTATTTAAATTTATTTTAAAACATAATTTGAAAGTGAAGGGTAAATAAAACTTAATTTTAACATTTTAAATAATTGTATAATATAGTTAAAATTCTGTAATTAAAACACACCATAAAAATAGTTGAGTTTTTGGTATTGATTTTAAGAGAAACGTAATCCAAACATGTACATACGAAATCACATAATATCTGTATCAGGCAATAAAGAATTGTATGTATTGTCTTAAATAGAATCATAAATCACTGTTTTTTCCATTTAAAAGATAATGTAAATAAGAAAATAAATTATTAAGCCAAGAGTGCTTACTTTACAGTTGAGTTTACAGTTGCGGGACAAATTCTACTACAATTATTTACACTTAAAGCATATTTTTAAATTTTAATGTCGGACATGATGATTTAGAACTAGTTATTGTATAATACATATACAATATCTTATATCCTACTTTGAAAATAATCTTTATATATCTTAGAACAGAAGAATAGGATGATTTATACGGATCTGGTGTAATAATTTTATACATGCAATCTCTTGCTATTATGTATTGTTTATTTTCAGATTCTTTAGTTCAAATCTATTTAATTTAATCTAAAACATTTACATCTGGAAATTTTATGATAATAACCATTTTAAAAAAAATCGTGATTCTAAGATAAAATAGGAAATCACTTTAATGTCAATCACGTTAATGTCTCAATAATATTCCATTCCTTTAAACTAATGTACAATTACTACAGTATGTTTTCACATCAGGGTAAATACATCAACAGTGTTTTATAACGTGCTTACTTAGACAGTTACGAAAAGATTGTATATGTTTCAAATTAAAATTATTGGTTTTTAGTTGGGTAAATTTCTAAAACCCCTTAAAATTGTGGTTATTTTTACGTTACATACTTAGTGGCAAGATTTTATTTCTTTTTAAGATAAGTTAGGCATTATTTTCTATACTTATTCTGATTTATTGGATTTTAGGTTTCTACCAGTTTTATAAATCTATAAAAAAGTGCATACAAACAAATACAATCCTTGGTTCAAACCAACGGAACTGGAAGGAACAAAGTCCTCCACTCTTATTTATCCAGATCCATCAACACTTAGGACAGAAGTTTCAGTTATAAATCATGGGATCAGCAGTAATATACTGAGGGAAGGGTTGCAACCCTGTCAGTTCTTGGTCAATGCTACTGATTGGAATCATCATGTTTACAATAATATTTACGTTTTTGTTTTTACATTTAAATTAGTAAATAATAGGGAAACCTTTTTCTAAACTATGGAGATAAAATTATTCTATTCTATGTAGGAAATTGTTCGATTAGTTTACATAATTAAGAATAAACTAAAAAAATGTAAAAGTTTTAATAAAATTTAATGATCCATAAATAAATTACAATATTTAAAAATTAACATAAATTATATGTATAAACATGTAGTTTACCATACCATAATAAAACAATATAGGCACAAATAATGTGAGAGTAGATTTTTCAATAATCCAATATAATAACGACATCATTTACTTTTCAATATGTAGATAACTAAGATATGCTTTACTAAGCTATATCAAAAGTAATGTAATTATTCCAAGGATACTACTAACTACTTAATGTTAACAGCATAATTGGACCGTAAAGAGAGTAATTTGTTATTTACATATTTTTTACTCGCAATTTAACATAGATACACGTTTGAGTTAAGAATTCTACTACCAAGTTTAAGTTTGCCATGTATAATCGTTCTGATTCTGACTCATAGTCGTTATATAACCAATATACTTGTAATTTCAAGCATAAAAATAACATTAAAAAAGAGAGATGTAAATATAATATAACAGAGTGTTAAATAATTTACTATAAAATAATAAAGACTCTAACCACCAGATTGTTTACAGATTAAAATATTTTGATCTATAAAACTGCGTTACTTTTGGCACAGATAACTGTATGTATTAAAACATATATAAACAAGAAAACCCTCGCATTTAATTTGACAATTTAAACCTGTTGAAATAAAAGATTCTTATTTTAGCCACTAATATGCAAGAACTGCATAAAAATACACACCCAGCTTGATTCAATATAATATAATTTGAAAGGGTTAACATTTTTTTTTATGCTATGGTTACTGCAACAACATTTAAACTCATTGCACTTCGGTAAG
This sequence comes from Homalodisca vitripennis, assembly GCF_021130785.1. Classification (NCBI taxonomy): domain Eukaryota; kingdom Metazoa; phylum Arthropoda; class Insecta; order Hemiptera; family Cicadellidae; genus Homalodisca; species Homalodisca vitripennis. Next base: position 61,895 of record NW_025777339.1, on the reverse strand, counting down.
CATTACTACAAATAGTACCAAGCTATGCACACCAATCCATTAGCTACATACGGTTAGTTCATTAAATAAATGTGACCTTTTAAAGCAATTACACGCTTTTAGTTTACGGTAATTTAATGTAGACTTTAATTCATAAGCTTGTTAGTAAAATATAACAGTATTCATTAAAATCGTTTAAGTGAGGATAAAAGCTGACCTTTGTATTTGATAATTTAAATTTTAAAATATTTTTAAAATCCTTATATTTGTTACGTAAACAAAATAGAAGAAACATTATCTTTCATCAGCGAATTGCTGGAACAGAGCTATTTGCTACTTATTGCAGGGTGACGTGGTCTGAGCTTAATAACGAAATTATAGTGGGAAGGGTAACTTCTATGCGAATATTGGGACTGCAGATTCCAGGAATCAAGTCTGAAAAACTATCGTATCTCATACGCTAAGCTGCAGGAATGATGAATTTTAGCTGGACTCATTATTCATAGTGTCAGTTATTACTGAGGGACAAGTTTAATCTGATCGTTATTAGATTTTTTCCAAAGATACTGTAAATGGTTCTAAAATGATTTTGAATATTTTCATTAATTTTAGATTAAAGACTTTGTTAAGAATAATCTCTTTTTATAAGCTTGAAAGTAGTGAAAGAGCCACTTATGATCAATTTCTGAATTTTCTTCTTCCCTACGTTTATCTCACTTTTTTTATTCAAAAATTATCTTCCATAAAAATCCTCGGTATCTCTGTATTCGTGCTTAGCCCTTTAGTTAAGTCATAGCACGAATATAACCATAGTGATATCCTCCTCGACTTATTATATGTCACAGCAGTGGACTAGACATCTATTATAACATATGTTAAGTTTGACAGTTTTCATTTCTTTTGTACATGTTATAAGAAAGTTCCGCCTGAGCTTTAAAACTCCCGAACGATTAAAGGTAAAGCATTCTAACTTGAAGCATCATTACTGCATCTATAAATTAACATTTTGCAGCAACTACTATTTCAGTCATATCTGAGGTATGGCCCTAAGGAGTCAGAAGGAAATCTTAAATTAGAGGATAAGTCGAGGAGTACATAGAATAAATTTATGCAGTTTTATTGTTACAATATTTAGTTTTAATGAGCGGAGTTCCCAAAAAAATCAATTAATTTAACCATTCAAAAGTAAAGATTTCATCAAATTATCATATTTAATCGTTCAGATATTAATAGTTTATTTTTCTTTAATGATATTAGTAAATAGATTATGAACAGTAGGAAGTATATAAAAAATGAAATTTATTTGTTTACTTATTCAATATTATTTTTTTATCGTAACTAAATACATTTGGTATGACAATCTTCATATGAAAATACATTATATCTCATTGTTTTAACAAAATTTTATGACATGTATTCGTTTCAAATATATTAGTTTATAAATATTTTCATAATTATTGTTTTGAAACTTATTATTGTACTTTTTTAATTACCAATATTTTAACAGCATTTAAAAAGTTTGTACTTTATAAATTTACTAAGTTCAAAGATATGATTTTTCATAATAACTACTAACAGACAATCAGACTGTAAACTTAGTACGACTTCAATGTATTTATTTATTTTTTAATTAATTATCAAATGGGGAGGTATGATTGAGAAATATGAATATACTAGGGTTATAATTTCTTATAATGTTGCAAACATCTTTGTTAAGCTTAGTAGACCAGCAATTTCTAAACAAACATACTATTAATAAATAACTTATGCTAAGAAACTGTTTATTTATTAAATTTTTTCCCAAGTGCTTATTAATTTCCGTATTTACGATAATTTCTAAAAAAAAATTTAAGGGTGATCGAATTGGGTATTAAAAGAGAACAGGAATATCAGTATGTCACTTTCTTCGTCCGTCGGCCGTTCTTTGGATGACTTTTGGTATAAATATCGAGGACTTGGAACGTGGTACTCCCTAGTTGAATAAAACGATTTATTTATTGTATGGTAAAGAATTTTAAGTGGAGGCTGTCCGCATATCAATCTATTTATGTTTAAAAAGATTTATTAGGTTTCACCGAGTTCTTTGATACTAAGTTTTAAATTTTATCAGGTAAATTATTGGTTATTATTATTTATACATAAAACACCATATGTTTATTATATTATTAGGTATGAAATAATAATATTTAAATTGTATACATTAAAAAATTATTTTTCCTTATTATTAGTTGATAAACACACTCTAAAATATCATTTTAAAGTCGTTATTAGAAGGAAAACGTTTATTTGCATAATATGCATAAACTACCACGATAATAAACACATTCTCCGAAGTTGTGGATTTGTACAGATAAGTTCTACTACACCTGCAAGATGAGAATGAATTTCCGCTCCAGACCTTTTGAAAAGGCAGTGAGATCATCTCGTGGCTAAGGTAGATGCAAAATATGAAGTCCTCTTTTTCTTTCTTACAATGCCCCTTTTAGTATTAAAACACTACAGTATTACTTATGATAAGAGCGTACCTTAAAACATAAATAACAAAACGTTCAGTGAGAATTAGAGCAAAACTTTGTTACAAAAAAAAATTGTTTCAATTCCGGTGCAAAAAAGTCTAAACAAGAGGGCTATACTTGAACATGTATGCCCATTTTTATATATAGTTATTCGTATTTGATTAGTTTAATGTTTAAATTGTATTTTATATTCTAATAAATAACACACTCTTCAGAAGGTATACACATTTTGTTTTCAGTTTTAAAGTATATTTTACACAATATTAGATGCATTGTCTTCTAATATATATGAGATTCTTTATTATAAAATATAAAGGTAAGCAATGAGTTAACGGTATATAACTAGTTTAACGTCTCTGTTCACTATTCTACACCGTACTAGTAAAACGTACGGTACGAGTAGATACTTCGTTCATGTCATGTTTGCATATCCTTAAACTTGCTTACTCCCTTTAGTTTTTTACTTTCTAACAATGTTCGTAGAAAACTGTGCAAATAGACAATACCATGTTGTCTTTCAGTTAATAATAGTTTTAACGTATTAAAAACAAATTAATTTTGATATTTGATGTACAAGGCTTATATGAAATTCGCTCTCTCTGGTTTTCCATTAGATAGCATGAAATAATATTGGAAATCCTCATCCTAGATCTATAAAACTTTATCCTGCTTTTACCTTACTCGAAAAACACACCTTTTGGACTTGAAATCTGTTTATATTTAATAAAAACAGTGAACTGTGGTAGTTCACAGTTCAGCATAGCTTAATTCAACATTTTATAAGTTTAAAATTTATTTACTCCTTTTTATATGAAAGAAGAACAACAGCATAACCCACTAACAGTAATATGCTAATTTCAGGGTAATTATTTAAAAATATTATGTAAATCACATAAGATACACAGGAAATTCAAAAGAATTACCTCCGACTAAGTAGACCATTGGTGGTGGTTTGGAAGTCATCTTTAAGCCGTTGGTCCCCGGGTTAAGTGTTAGAGAGGGCTTCTTAGCCCTAACTTCGACTGGTAAAATAAGACATTCTTTACTTTTACTTTACTTTTAGATCAAAATTCAAAACTTGAAACTACGCAACTGTTTGTGAAACCAAAGGCGGCAGTCCAAACTAAATTCTACCAGATACTTAAAATCTATCTAATTTTCTGACAGGTCTCCCTGAGTATTTTGATATACATCTTATATATATACATGTATCTCATGCTAATACAGTATATAGGAAATCAATTTCATTAAATACAAAATCAGATGGTTTATACAATTGAACATTTTATTCAAAAAAAATTATCTTACTTGTTTTTGGGGGAAATTTATGTTATATCCTTTGAGAAACAGGAACATTCGATGTGATACTAGGACATTTATGAATTTTCGCCTTGGTAAGATAGTTGCCTTATCTTCAAAAAGGATAGGCCGTATGGCTTCAAATTCTAGTAGTGTGCTTTAAAAGAAAACCGTCCTTACATTAAGAGTTCAAAATAAAATAACAAGATTAAAATAAACTAAAAGTATTTTTAAATGAAGCATGCACTTTATTTTAATAATAGAGATGGTATGTAAATATTTACTCTAAATCAAACTAATGCCTCTATCTACAATAAAAACTCTTGGGAGGTCCTTTAAAATTAATCCTTTTATAAATATTGCAATTCTTAATGAATTAAAAATTATATATAGTTTTTTAATTCAACATATCTATACAAGTGGTGCTATGGAAAATGCTATACAAGAGGTTTTTTTCGGTAGAGTGCAAAGCAGGTTTAATGTTGTACCCATGTTAGTCTATTGGGCACAGTGCTACTTAAAAAACCAAAATGAAATCACCAAGCATTGGTTTCTTGTCATACGACCGCTAAATCTTATAAATGTTTATCTGATACGAGTTAGAGTTGAACATGTGTTAAAATTATACTCTTTCTTATATAATAATATAAAGATCCTTTGCGCTATCCCACATTCCCAATAGGTTATAATTGCTTTCGTCATGGGGGTAATATTTATATGAAAACCTCGGTACAAATAATAAAAACTTCATAAGGCTAATACTTATAACTAATAGGCCAATTTTGAATATTATTATGGCGTATACCAAGTAAATTTAGTCTTAATGAAGTGTCTTTATTTAAAAAATAAAGAATTTTACCTTGATATTATTTATCGTACTGATACCCTTTGTAAAGTGATTATAACACAATACACAGCGAAGGTATAAATGCATTTATAACTAATGAATAGAATCTGGGCAGAATCAGAGCAGATGCTGAGTCAAAATTAACATCAATGACTAATATTTAAACTAAACGATCTGTTTTTTTTAATTAATCCGTATTATTAGCTTGTTCTAAATTTTACACGAGCAGCAGTTTCAATTTGTAGCAATGATAAATGAGTGTTTATTGTTTTATGTGTAGATGAATAGATAAAATAGGAAACTTTAAGACAATATATACCTCTCTATAAACTATTTTATATACAAAATATCAAATTCAAACGACTTGTTCAGTTATTTACCTTCATTTGACCAAATTAAAATAAAGATTTTATCTATCAGTACCTAATGCGAGCTCTATTGTAAAATCCTATAACACATACTCTGCGATAACCAATACATTTCAGCGTGATTAATTTACAGAAATATTTTTTATAAATTACATTTATGATTATTTATCATCAGAAATATAAAAATTAATTTACATTAGATTTTTATCATTTATCCTATTCATGAAATATTTTAAATATTTATTTAAAACAAAGTGTAAATTATTTTTCCATTGCAAAGATTCATGTTGGATGACTTACGTATATTACACGGAGAGAGATATAATTTGAGTTTACAGTAAAAATATATTTTTTAAATGTCAGTATGCTTCATTGATATACTATATATATTTTGTACCCCAATATATTCACGTACTTTACACTTTTACCAATTATTACAACATAAAAGACCGAAAGAAACTTTCATTTGAAATGTAATAGAACTCAATCTGTAGTAATCACCGTGGACTGACAGGGTACACCCTTCCATTAGTAGATTACTGCTGATCTTAAGATCTATAATTTACACTTCCGACAATCTTCTGATGGATCTAGGTAAAGCAAAGTATAGTAACTGTGTTACTTCATTGATTCCAATCAAAGATGGTTTCTCTTTGACGTACAGTTATAATTTTATAAAGTTACAAAACATACATAATAAAATAAAGAATGGATTTTAACAGGTTTTAAAGAATAAAATAAATAATTAAAGCTGTTAAAGGTATATAAACTATCGTGAGTTATCCTTGTAATTTCTTTGATTTCAAATTTCTACTAATTATTAATTTTGTATATTTAGAAGAAAAATATGCTCATTCTCTCCATAAGAGGACTAGCGAATGAATATAGGCAATAAGAAAAAATTAATAAAAACCTAAATAATAATATTTATTTGGTGTCTTTTAACTGATTACAAAAGTAACGCAAAGTTAATTTGCTTATTTAAAAACTATTCGCTCATATTATGCTGTGATTATGTGCAATCGGGAGCAAAGCTTTAAGCTGAGGAAATGCTCTTCTCATCATTGAAATTTACCATGATCGTTATTATATAACTAATATAACGTTTAAATAAAACTTTTGGGAACAGGTTTCAAGAGAACATTAAAACTCGGCATCACCAGAACAAAAAACTGTATTATATTAAATTCTTTGTTAATCGTCTTTAATACAAAACAACTAGTATGCGCATTTATTTAAATTTATTCTTACCTGTAAATATTACGAGAGCAAAAAGCAATAAAGTAAAATAATAGCTAGATATTTAATACGATAACGCGTTCTCTTAAAAATATAAAGAAGAAACATACATTGGGCGTTGGTATCTGAGTTAGTGTTAACAATTCCGTCTCTGGCCTTTTCACTTTTCATCGGCACTATTTTTTACTTCCCATACTTTCATTTAGAAGAGCGGAATCATCTGCAACTGAGATAAGTCGCACAAGATGTGGTCTATTATAACTATACAGCGCTTGAGTACTACAGAGAGAGTTGCCTGTAGTGTATTCTATTCCAGTGAATATCCTTTTGCGGGATATAAACATAATGAAACATTATTTTGCATAAAACAGTTGCTGAGGTGTATAATGAAAACGATGAAAATGCCTATTTCCAATTTCACTGATTGTTTCACTGTGGAGCTGAAGCTGTAGGGGTGTGACGTGCTGAGACGATCCCGGGTGTCTTAACTAACTGGTGCATAGGAGGAATAAGAGCCTCACTGCCAGGGGTAAAGAAGGGGCCATATGATATAGGATGGAAATGAAAATAATAGGATAATTACAAATATGCTAAGGTGTTAAGAAGAGTAAAATCATCGTAATTTGGCGTTACAAATAAAAGCTCCGTTAAAAACTAAATTTAATTTGCAGAAAAGAGTACCAATTTACTTATTATATTCTTTAATAATTAAATTTTTAATTAATAAAAAGGGTTTCTTTTTATGTCTTTTTTAATATTTGATATAAAGCAAATTCGCATTAAGTTTATTTTTTATTCTCTATAGGAAATATACGGCCTTTCATTACGTTAAAATAAAATTGCTTATTGCTGACACGTTATGGAATTTCACAGGTTGTATTTGGAAAGAGATATACCTAAATTGGTGAGCGATTAAAGGTGATCGTGAAATAATGAAGCTGTGAGCTACACAAACGAGAGTCAGAATAAATACGAGTAAAAACTTTAAGAAAATAAGAATAGCAAGACGCGGGAAATACCAGAGGCAACTCGTAAACGGAATTTAATTGTTGACCGTTAAGAACCCAAAGATGCTCTGCCCACACTTTTCCGTACTTAAAATGATTAATTAAGAAAGTTTTCACTACCGTAGGCTATTGAAAGAGAACGGTCTCTTAACATAGTCTTACAGGCAAGTAAAACATTGTCATGGTACCTTCTGCTGTATCGTCTCTGACCTTTATTTTGTTTGATAAGATCCTGCAACATGCCACCCTTTCTGAAAATAAGGCTTAAATGCGGATCAGCTTCTCTTTATTAATAAATTAAGCATTTAATATTTGAAAGTATTTATAATATTAAATATATATATTTATAATATTTTGTAAACAATAGTTTTTTTGTGACACGCAGGTCTTAAATTATTTATTACACAGAGATTGGATACTTTAGTTTCATGTGTGTACGAGGATTTTAAAAGTATACATTGTTTTATAAAAGTAAGAGTAATTATGCAGGATTGTCAGGGACATATTACAATCGTAGTCTCATTTGTAGGTAAACATAGAGAAAGGATAAGTTGTTTTGTTAGGTCATATTAAACAAGGACGGGTATAAAGCCTCTACCCCAAGAAAAACGACGGTACAGTAAAAAAATAAATAAACCAGTGCCCATTTCCAAAAAACCTCTCTCACGTCAGGTCGCTTCAGTTTCAAATTGGACAATCTAATTTTAATGAAAATTACGTTAAATAATTGCTTTTTTGATTCATAAATTTTACGGCAATGGAGTGATAATAAAGACCAAAATGTTATATAAAACATTCTTAGTCTCTTTCACTTAAAATATATTCCAAAAGGGGCGTGAAAACAAGTTTATTGTAATGGAAATATGAAATTGTAATGTAAAGATTTAAATTGTTGTAAAATTGGTAATAGCATCAACCATTTATTTGTTTTGGCAAAATCTAAATAATATGCGTATAAAAAAACGAGAGATTTGATATTGGACGATAGTTACATTTGAGTTTCAACTAAAATTTACTTTGAAAAACAAAATACTGCATTACTTTGGCAATCCGAAATTGGTTTTAAGAAAATGTTAATTAAAATGTATAGCAAATGGTCGGAATAATAATATTTTTTATATTTATAAATGTTCAAAAAGGTATTTTAAACAATATAGCTAGTTTTAAATGACTTCTCTACTTGTAGAGAATTAGCGACTCTAGGAACTTTTAAATTAACGTTCTTAGATTTATAATATTGAGAATAGTTTAGTTTTTTATTTTTTCAGATTTGAAGTAAAATTCATTAAATTATTTCTTAACTTAGTATATAGCAAGGGCCACAGGAATTCTTTACAATAGCAAATTTAGATTTTTACTAGTTTGTACTGAAGTTTATTAAAGAAAGTCTTAGAATATAAGAATAAAACTTACTGAATATTTTATTGTTAATCTTCTCCTACCTTTTTAAATGTATTTCTAGGCCTGTATCGTGTGCAGATGGCATCAAATAGGAGAAGATAATTGCATATTATTTACATAAAATACTAAAAAACCTAGTCAATAATGTTATTTCAGTATTGTGTAGAGTGGCTTAGGAAATTCTAGTACACATGTGTATTTTCCTTCAGGTATGACATAATCATTCCGTACGGAAAATCACGGATGACATACGCCTCTAACTGGTGCAGCAGGGTCTAGTGATGCTGACAGTCATAAGCCATAATGGTCGATAAATACGTCCCTTACATTATTGCGCTTATTCAGACCATTGAAATTGTTGTAAAATTGGTTATGGTATGAACCATTTATTTGTTTTGGTTAAATATGAAGAATTTGCGGGTCAAAAAATTAAATATTTGATATTGGACGAAAGTTACATTTTATTGTCAACTAAAATTTATTTTTTACACACAAAATACTAATTCCTTTGACAATCATCACGACATAAACAATATGGCTGAAAATAATAAACTAGAAGTAGTCTGATTTATTATCCGTCTATTTTAGGTAAAGTTATCAAAACTATAATCTTACATTGCTCTGATAGATTATAATTTTGTGATCTGTTTGATATTTTAAATGTATTTCTTAGCTCATGTTTCTGATTTAGTAACCCAAGTGGCCTAATCTAATATATACTGTTTGGGTCAGTTTTCTACTAGAAACCCGTTATAGGTTTGGTTTCTTAAGATCGTTCAACTTCACAAAGGCTCTGAAAGTAAAACCACACAAGAAATGTGAAGAGAAACCACATTTTCACAATCGAAACAAATATATTGAGATCGTGTACCAACTTGAATATTTGTAAAACTTAACACATCTATAATATTGTGATTGAATTACATTTAATTAAATTTACAAATTTCAGTTTATTGTTTGATAAATAGGAGAAAGATTTTAGAATCTCATCTAATATAACATAAACTGAGCGTAATGTTCGTTAGTCTATTTATAATGTGAAGGACAGTATGCAGAAGTGGCCCAACACTGATATGAGCAGTGAATTAAGTATGCCTAGTTCATAATAATTTATACAAATTCTCCATCCCACTATGACTCCATGAATTATTTTTACTTGGCTTGTTAAATTTTGTAAAGCAGATTATTTCATCGCTTTGCAGTGAAATATATTTACTATCCATTTATTTGGCATACGTAGCATTTAAATAAATAAATGTTGCACAACATATCCATTTTCAACAATAGGTGATATATTGCTGAAACCGAGATGTGAAAAGTCTGAAAAAACAAATACAAAAACTAATAAAACTTGAATGACTACTGAAATAATGGTCCAGCGTCCAGGAACTATTACGGCACGGTGCAGTGCTGAGTGATATACGTTTGGAACAGTGGCCTCTGCCAAATATACATTTCATATACACTCTTAAATTACACGGTGAAATATAACTGTTTTGTACTGGTTCTATAAAGAGCTTTACTTTAGACGATTGTGGCTTCTAAAATACGTGTTTGTTCCAAGTAAGATAAAAAGATAATTCAATAGCTTAATTGATGCTGATTTTTCTTCATACTAGTTCCTTAGGAGCATAATCTTTATTGGAGTTGAAACTTCGTATTTTAAAGGCTTAACATCTGTTTCTTCCTATAAGCGGCGTTACACTGATAGTACTTTTTAAAATTCCTTCACTAACTAATAAGGTTTATAATGGAATAAGCATTTTTACTTGTGTATTTTTATATCATAGTTGTGTATGTATTACAATATATGATAATTTTATATTAAACTCGAAAAGAAATAAGGTAGAATAATTTGGTATCTTCTAAGATTATTACGATAAGTTCTTCATCAAGTAATCCAACGGCAAATCGAATCACGCTATTAATCAAGAAAATGTAAACACCTCGGTGAATAAGAAGTCGTGAAATTTCTCCTAACGATTTAAGTATTTAAACTGCTGCTTTCTGAAATGAAGTTCGATCAGGAGAATTTACTCGATGAGTGCTGTTATACGATTACTGACTTGTGAACTCAAGGAGATTACGTAAAATTAATGTCGTCTCAGTAAGATTTCAACTTAATTCGAAAACATTAGTTTACCATATTCTATATACCATGAAATTATACACATTACTGTTATACAAGTTCTAAACTAAATTTTACTTGAAATAAACTCACATATTGTTAATATAATTTTTATTATTATCTTAAAAATCCAGTAAAACGTTATTCTATGAAAATAAAATCAAGTAACGCATTTATTACATCTAATCAGTTTTTTCATCTCATGGGTTATTTTTAAAAACTGCATGTACTTATATTTTTGTCTTAAGATACATTTTATCCTCATCTGTGTTGACTTACATTTGTGTCCATTGAAATATTAGTGCATTAAAAGTTATACTAGACAGTACTTTTGTTTGCGTACATAAATAATGTTATTCAAATTTTAATATGGACATACTTCCTTAACTAATATACTAAGTATTTCGAATATGATATTATAATACATTTGAATTTTATAATAGTACACTCATACATTCTTCGTTAGTATAAATTTTCTAAAATTTTCAAAAATTATGAAACATTATCACAACATCTAGCATTACTAAAAATAAGTAATTGTTTCTTCTACAACTTAATTGTACTATTTTATATTTTGGAACATAAGTATACGTAATATATACATAACACCAGTGTTTTGAATTAATTTAACTAGTTAATTGAATAAATTGAATTGGTGAATAATCATAAATAATCTTCTAAAATTCTTGAACAAATGGTTTCCATATATTTGGGTATGAATGAAACTATACAGACTGTTGTAGATATGTTTTAGTATTTATGTTCTGTGGTTGGTGTATGGGAATGAAATGGACTATGGTTAAACCATTCCTAAATTTTTATTTTTATTAATTGTTGTTGACTTTATCTGTGATTTACTTTTAGGATTTTACTACTTTTCAGATCCTTGGGCAGCACAACAAAGATCGTTCCTTGTTCTAACCTTGCTGTGACTTCAACCAAGCCTACTAAAATCCCACCTGCTTAGTAATGAGTTAATATTTGTACATAGGTCAATGGTTTAAAAATTTCTATCTACATACATGTGTGGATAATGATGTTTTGTCCCAAAGAGTTATAATGAAAGGTGCATTTTGATACGATTCGTCACTATGAAAATGGACTAGAATAATGTTCTATGATAATTTTCGTTGCTAGCTTTCAAACAATTAAAAAATAAGTGATTAGTTTTTCTAATACTAATTTATACTATTGTAGTAGTAACTTTATGACCTCTTTGATTTGGATTAACGTAGCATATGGGCTTATATAAAAATTCTATTTATAAAAAAACATATTTTACTATCTCACATCATATATAATATTATTTTAGCATAAACAAAAAATACTTTTAAACGTAGTGTGTGAAATCAGGACACTTTCGGAAACTATATTTTATTTTATATTGTTGTATTATAAATGTTTCATTACAAATATATACCTTAATGATATGCATATTCGTTTTTGTTTTACATTTAATTTCAAGTAACGTGTTTAATCCCTGGTTAAATTTATTTATACATGTTATATTAAATAATCGTATTTTATTTGTTATATTATAAGTACTTATTATGTGTGGTATAAAATGGAATAGCATACTCAGCAGTTTTCTCTTATTGAATTGTATTTACTGAAAATTATTCTGCCCCTCCAACACCGAGATCAAAATTTTATGTTCAGTCTACACAACCGATTTAGGTTTTCATCTCCTAATTAATCTGTAATGGTTAATTTGCATTTTTTTCGTAAATTTAGATAGCTATTTAATATAAAGTTTCATTTTACATTTACTTATTACCTTTAAAAAGTTTAATACATTTTAAAAATAACGTTACATAGAAACTATCTTATTAGATATAACTAGATAGTTTTAAAGTTAATCACATATTATTTAGTAAATTAATACGTGATTTTAGTAAAATATTATTTTATATACAAATAAAATTTATTACAAAATTAGTTGTATTATTAAATCGTAACTGTAATTTTAATTGACTCATTTACATTTGGTTTTGATTACATAGTAAGAAAGATAAATTAGATTAGTATAAGTTAAAATATTTCTAGCAAATCATTAAATCATTAAAGTTTTACGAGGAAACTGTGATTCTCTGCTACATTTTAGCTGGCAGTTTAAGCTTAGCACAAAATAAAAATGTGATTTAAGTACAAAATAATACGAGCTAAAAATACTTTTCTGTGACCTTTTACTCTATCTTCATTTGTTTTGCCGTAAAACGTTATTATATTTAACATTTTACTTAAAAACGTCCCTTCCGGGCTCGATAGCGGCCGAACCGTTAGTCTTAGCTTAAATCTAAAAAATGGATTTCACTAGCAATTGATGCGATATACCTAAAAGGCTCAATAACTTTTTGCTATATCTAAATTTTTTTGGCTAATAAATAAAAATATTTTGTAATTTTGACGTGAGAATTTTGTTTCTGGAGTGGATAGCGGTCGAACATTTAGTTCTAGATTAAATATGAAAGTTGCCTGTAATATAAAATGACGAGGTTTAAAAAAAAGGTAAAGTAGCTTGTTGTCGTATATCCTTCCGTAAGCGCGAAAATCGTCATATATAGCAAAAGATTTTACGTGAATTGGCAATGTTTGGATATTTAAACTTATATGTAACTAATATCAGTGTATTTCATTCCAGACTCCAACTAATATTTGTGTAATTCATTCCAGATTCCGATTACACTAGCTTTGCTAGGTTAACGAGTGAATACAACCCCTGATTTGAAATTGGCTGAGCGTTAGCTAAGCGTCAATTGTAGATAGTGTCAGAGTACCTTTTAATTAATTCAATGAACTAGTGATTCATTGTCAACCCTCTGGTATGAAATGGTAATATCCTAAGTAATTTAAACCCCCTGATCAACGTTTTATTTTCATAAAAATTACTGTACATATATTCCCGTAGCAAAGAAACACATTTCCTAGAAAAATACCTCGCGCTCGTGTAACCCCCGATAACATTAACCTCCCTCCCGGGGATTTCCTGGTTGATAAACTCCTGATTAAAATTAACCCCATGATCAACTAATAATCTGATAAAGGTAGTTTTTATTTTGTTTACAATTAATCTGTTTCCACAATAGCTGACCAGTGCAGACTATTATCCCAGGCGTTACAATCTAAATCAGACATTGTAGCTCACATAAAATTAAATTTCCGACGGGAAAGGTTCAGTGACGTTTTCTCGTATCTCCGACGGTTAAACCACAAAACGCCCTGAAACACAAAAGTTTGGTTAAAATTAAACATTCTACTTTCCACTTCCTGGCACACCTAGTCTCGGACTTTAGTTATCACTCAATTCTTACTCTCCTAAATTTCTGTGACGTCACTAAATTTTTGACGAAATACATTGATCATTTTTATATACCACAAATCATTTGGCTGGGTGTTAGTGAAGCATTACAACCCTCGAGAAAGGACACAGTAGGGAAGACGTAACGTGAAAACCTCATGTCCGAATTTAACCAATAACCAAATCACTCTTATCCCCGAATTTTAAGCACTCACTTTGCGGGCCTGGGTGTATACTGGGGGGTATATACTTTAAATTTGTATAAATGGCAATAGCCTTATTTAATTTCAATAAACATTGAATCGGTAAAAGTACTTATTTATTGCAGTTAATATTACATAGGTATTACAATAACCCTAGATAGTATATATCTTCAAGTCCTTACCAGAGAATATTTTTACTAGTCCATTTCAAGCTTGAAATATGCAACTGTGTATCACTTATTGCCTGTTCATAATATTATCTTCAAATCCTCTGGATCTAATCTATTCTGAACATTAGCCTATTACACATGCACATTTTTGCGTAAATAGTACTGGAAAGCAGTCAGTAGTAATTGAATAACAGAAGAGTACTATTATTCTCTTAATAATGTAGTTAATACCAGTAGGTACTGGTATTACATTCATATACAACATCTACAATCTGAGCTTTTGATTATTTTTGTTTTTTTGACTAATTAACTCTCTTCACCCAAAATTTCACTATTGATTAGTATACATTAAGAGACTAGTTTTATAAGGACTCCATTTATTTTTAACTTTATTGTCACATGTCAATGACATACAAATTTGTCTTGTGCATTTAACAATTTAATCAAAATCGGCTCATATGTCTGATAATAAGTGGGACATCACAAAAGATGACTGTGTAATTAAGTTGTAAGTTTGGTATTTATAACACTACTATCTATAGTATTTATTTTATATGAATTTGCTATTTTACGTAATTCTTGTATACAACGTTACCCTTGTATCACAATCAAATTCTGTCTCCTCCTGTAGTTACCGTGACAAATATAGATTAATTAATTTTGTAATTAAAGATGATGTAGCAGATACAGTTCCAATACCTTTTTGTGAATTGACTATGCCAATCCCCGGATCTTAATTTCTTCCTTCTACCAGCTGCTGCATCTTGTATAAGTTAACGGCCATTTCAAATTAGAGATATTTTGTAAGTCCTAGGGAAGTTCAATGCTAATCGAATATTTTGCATAGCTTTAATTTCATACCTGTCAACTCAAAGATGAACTTAGTTTTAATAATTCAGCAGGAAGAAACTGGGTAATTCATAATGTTTCTTAATTATTAAAACCTAAAAAATTATGTTAAGTTAAGTTAAGATAGTTATATATGACCATACTGTAAATAGTACTATTAATTACTATTACTAAGGTTTGTTTTATTAATTAGAAAATCATAGACACGAGTTAGAACTGTGTTCATTTTCAAGTAATTTGTTATTTATAAATCTAATTGACTGCCTGATTTAATCTGTGTAAATGTATATAAAGATAAGATCGCTTACAGGGTTGCAACGTTCAAATTTGAGATACGTCAAATGGAAACAACAACTTTACAGCTACCGCTCTTAATGTAATTCTATTTGGAAGTTCCGTGATGGAAGCAGTTAATCAAGATACCGCCCTGTTAACGTGGAAGCTTGTAAAAGTTGAAAGGTTCTAGATCGTAATGAACAGATCTAGTTACTTTTATATATGCTAGTTTAACCTACATTGCTTGATCTAATAAAAAAAGTTAAGTTTTTAATTCTATGTCAATTATTATACATTGTATTCCAAGCCCTTGTAAAAACTACAAGGTTAATATTTGAGATGAAACTTTGAAAAAGGTTTATTATATGTTTTATTATTATATATATATATATATATATATATATATATATATATATATATATTAACTTTTATTTATAAAAAGGAAAAGAGAATCATCTTAGGTTCAACCCATCTGGTTGCCTAGATTTTAAAATTAATTTAAGTGCGATTTCAACATTAAGTTAAAAAAGTTAACTTATATATATATATATATATATATAAGGTTATAATAAACCTTTTTAACCTTTTTATTTTAGTACAATGTAAATTTCAAATTCTAGGAATTCATCTTCAGATACTATTAGTTTAAGTTAAATTATTTAAATAAATAAGTAATATATAAATATATATATATATATATATATATATATATATATATATATATATATATATATACTTCTAAGTACTTTAAATTATATACAAAAACAGAAACAAAAACTCAGTGCTCATGTTTAATTTTCGAGTTCAAAGAACCCTTAATCAGAACCACACTGAATTAAAACACAAACAGAACTTAAACCAAGAACAAAAAACATAATCAAAATTAAATTTTTTTACAAATAAATACCATAAACAACAATATTCCAATCAGATGTGTGTAGAATATTTGTAAATGTTTACATAGAATAATTTTTTTTATAAAAAGGAAAAGAGAATCATCTTAGGTTCAACCCATTTGGTTGCCTTGATTTTAAAATTAATTTAAGTGCGATTTCAACATTTCTTAAATTTATCAGATCGGTATTTTGATTGGGGTTTGACTCTAAATGGTAAATTCCTTTTAGGCTGAGGCAGTTTTCTAATTGATTTTGATTGTGTTGAATCGCATAAGCAGATAATGGTCTCTCATAGTTTTGGTGAACAACACCAAATCGATGATTGGTCATTTTCACTCTTAATGGAGTGATGATTTTTCCAATATAATCTTTGGGACAGAATTTACAGGTTAGTTGATAATTTTTTTTTTTAGTGCAATCAATGTTACCTTTAATAGGATATTCTTTTTCAGTTGTGCTACTTTTAAACGATTTATAATTCATAAACATCTTACAAATCTATGTACCAGAACCAAATTAGAGGTTTATAATTTTGACTATTTAAAAAATTCTTTTCCAATAGTCCCATAAAAAGATTGGCATAAGACGGAGCCATCCGTGTGCCCATAGTAGTTCCTTTAGTTTGAATATAATTTTGGGTATATATATTGAAATTACGTATAGTTTTCATTGGTAGATATGGTCAGTAATAAAAATCCTTTTGCCATGGCAATTAATCAAAGGGTAAATGTGTAGAACGGAAGCAAAAGTAAACAATGGTAATGCTATTATTTCCAGTAGGGTGGAGATCGCATATTGCTATTAGGGGTATTGTATCTAATTATTAAAATTAAAATCTATTTAATGACACAAAAAAATCTTTAATAACAAATAATATTTAACAGATAATGTTTTGACGTGAATAAAAATATCAAATATACTAACTTAAAAGAGATATTTTGAAACCAGTAAAATGGTTGTGAATTATTAAAACTACTAATTAATTTAATCAAATTGACCTTTCTTAAAACTCATAAAGAAAATCACAGGATGTTTAGAGTAATCTTTCATAAACTTATCGCTGCTAAGGCTTAACCCATCTGTATCAGAAGCCTCTTAAAAACCATGGTTGCTATGTATCATAAAGAAAGTGTTTTCAAATGCTTATTACAAAATACTCAACCATAGCTTTTGGTATAAAACGATCTTTTCTGTAGGATCCATCTCATTAATTATTAAGTTGACCGTGAGTTACCCTTGGTTATTTTTTTGTTTTATGGACTTTTTAAGTATATTTTTGTTTTTTACTTCCAATCAAAAGATGTTCACATTAATTATAAACACTGTGGATTGCATTGCAGAGCTACAACCACTGCAATAAAGTAGCGCTGAATATCCTTTAATAATCTTTACCTTGTTTCTTGTTTGTGGCAATTAATCTTATAACATGACGTGCCAAAAGGGAGAAATAATATGTAAACTTAAAAAGATTTTGTCCTAGTGGCTTCTTGACCTAGGCTTTATACTGGTTATGAGCTAACATTGGTCTTAATTTGTCCTGTAAATTAATTTTTTAATTCTTTGATTAAATCTGTACAAAATAAGGCATCTGTGTGATTGTAAATTAAATGTACCTAATTCCATGAATGTAAATATTTTTCCATCTAACAAAATTTATATAAATACATTAGTTGTGTGGAAAAAGCTATCGGCACTGGGGCTCCTTTCCCCTTCCCCCTCATCTAAAATTCCCCAACCTATTTAACGTTTATGATTACAGTTGTAGCTGTATCATACATAGTTACTTAAATACAAAGATAAAGTATAATTATATTAACAAACCGCAAAAAGCAGGCCGTAAATCTAACAAGAAAGCTAATAATTAGTCTAACAGTTGATAATATCTTGTAAATTTTCTTGAAACGTCCTTAAAAATTTTCCTATATGAGCTTTAATAATATATGTTATATTAATAATAATTATGCGCGTTTAAAATTATTGGATTAGTTCTATTTGAAATCTAAACTTTAAACATCATTAACAGGATAAATCACTGTTACGTACACAGAAATAAAAATGAAATTTAGATTAAAAGGAATTATTTGGGGGTTTAATCCCCGTCATGTCTCCTAGGAAAGATGGGAAGCAAATTTAGAAACAGCCTCTCCAGTTTAAGTAGGCAAAGGCAGAATGCCCTTATGTCCAGTCTTGTAACAACCCTTAACATCTGTGGATCCCCACCAACACAAACATACGTCTCTCGGAGTAGCCCTATTGATCTACTATTATACTAGTTAAATGCTTTATTAAGAGATAGAAAAGAAATATATTTAATATTTTTTAATACTTTTGATGTAATAATCGTTAAATATATTTTTTAAAACATTTAAATGATATTTTCGAAATACGTCCTTTTTATGTATTAAAGTCAGCCACTTTAAATGTTCAAGGTAAAATGTGTGTCTTAGCAGTTCTTATTCAGTGTTATGGTTTGGTTCATCCCCATTAGCGTTTATAACATTCAAGACGAACAATTTACAATAATGGTCCAGTTGAAGCTAATAATAGAATTCTATATTATTTTATTTGCACTTATTTATGCTGGTAATAAATTTTCTGTAAATCAAAAAAAGTGATCATCTTCTCTTTAAGAAATCTGAGAGGCCAGCGGTGCTATCTCAGAGTAGCCAACGGAAGAAAAACTGTGAAACACGTGCTGGAGATCGTAATATTGTGTACTTAAGAAGTGAGGTGTTTCATACCAACGTCTATCTAACGGGGACGGTTGGTTGGCTATTTCCACAACCGAAAGTTTCAATAGGTGATGATTTATTCGTTGCCATTTTAAAACCTTTTCTTATTTAGGAAATAAGAACTGGAGCTTTCCACAAAATTCAATATGTCCTGATAATGTCAATGAATTCAAAGGTTTAGTATATATACTTTTTACAACGTTATATTGTCACAATTTATCGTTTTCTCATATAACCAACTAAATAAAAAGAAAATGTTTAACTAAATGCACATAAGTTCCCAAAAAGTTTAAATTATATATCCATGTTAAAATTAAAAAATACAAAATTTTAACATAAACATTTTATTACGTAGCACAAAGTCTAGTTGACATAGTTCACTTAATCAAAGAGAAGGTGTCGGGTTTGCTAACACAATATGTGTTTTCACGGTGTTAGTGAGTTTAAACTTTGCTCGTCTTAACACCACGTTGTGACTTTACAACACTTGAAGCCGGGTTGGCGCTCCGTAGTTTAGTTACAGAACAGCCTATAACTTCATGTTGTGCTACACAATTTTGCTGTAATATTTAGTATAAATTCTGAGTATGTAAATGTTTAAAAATATAAATATTATAAAAAAGAGATAATGTGTATAGGTTTAGAAATTAGGGAATATTTTTTTACATAAACATTAAAGGCAATATCTTATTAGTATTACTTGAGCTGAATAGCAAAATTATGCATAATTTAGTGTATGTATTCCAAAATTTATAGTATATTACATAAAATTAGTATAAAAACAGTTGCAAAACATTTTAATTTACAATTATTATTACTATCTATTCTTACTCATTTACAAGAAATTTAGTTTTCAGATGTGGCCGTCATATGTAAATGTCAAACTGAAGATGCAATATTAGTTTCAATGTTTTATTTTCACAACACAGAAGGGACAGTAACTCTTAATGTAGGTTTGTTAATATAGATTTTACACATTCATACATTCAGAAATTACATATATTGAAAGCTTACAAGACAAAAAGTTATTGGAAGCATAAATATTCCTTTGAAAAACTTGTATTCGTTTTATTTAAAATAAGTATTATTGTAAAGATTATTACTTTTCATCTATTATTTTGTTACTTCTATAATTTTAAAAAGTCACTATATAAAATTATTAAGAGTTAATAAACAACTATAAATAGTACAATACATTTGTTAATTTAGTAAAAAAATTATGTTATAAATTAGTTTTAATGAAAAATTACAGTGTACAGATTAAAATTCTAAAGATATCTTGCCATATGATAGCCTACATTCACTTGTTTTATTAATAAGCAAAGCTTTATAACAGAGTGTTTAATACATTTCTGGCAAGGGTACTCTAACGTAAAGTGTATTAAATACAAATATATTTACCGGTGTTTAACATTGACTAGAGTCTATCATATTTTGTTTTTAGTTTAATAACTAAGTTAAAAGTACATAGTTTATTTAGAAACATTTTTGTATCTATTTTATATTTCCATCATGACTATCCATAGTACCAATGCAAGATTATTCGCAATAAATTAATTACATCCTGCGGAGTGACACCATGATCCTATTAAGTGATCCTCATATATAAATAAAACTTCATGGAGAATTTAAGGTAATAAAATGTATAAAATAAAAACATTCTACGCCAAAGGAAACACTTTTTCACATCCATTAATAGATTTTAGGAGCTGAGTGATATTTACGCTCAAACACAGTTTGTTAATGGGAAAGTAAAACCACCGGATTTCTTCCTGATTGCACAGTGTTGCTATGAAAGAACCCTGGATTTAAATGCATAAGATAGAAGGTACATTACAGTATCTGTTCGTTAAAAGGAAGTAAGCTTTTAGGGGTTACCTTTAAAAAATCATCGGATGATTGGAATTTTGGAAACCTACAAATCGATACCAACGCCTTCTCCGGTTGCTATAGACCCCTTTACTTGAAGTTTTAATCAGAGTAAGTTGAATATAACAAAGCAGTTGAGCTAAGAATATTAAACATTTGTAATGTTAAATGATAGATTTTTGAGGTTTTGGAAACAATAGATTGACTTGCATATAACATAGAGTAAAACATTCAATAAAATAAAAAACAAAGCAATTGCTGAATATTTAAATCAACTCGTACAACAGAAGAGGAATATTACATAATCCCTGTGGTTAATGAAATCCTTGAAAAATCACTTAGTTACTAAATTGTAGTAAAAAATGTACTTGTCTCAACCACAGCATCCAGAAGTACATAATTTTGGGTTTAAGTGAATTGCTTAAGCGATTAAAGACTATGTAGAGAGGAAGAAAACAAGGTTAAGAATACAGAAGCCGTTAGAGAAAGGAAAAAAAACCAAAAATTAAGATTTTGAAGAACAGGAGGATGGGGATACATTATGAGATGGTACAGTAGGAGTTTATTGAAATAGTACTGAATTCTCTTTTGAAGCAGATAAGGCCGACCACAAAAAACTAGAAACGTTCGAAAGTACAAATGGAAACTGTGAAGAGTTTAGGGAAACTGTCAGTTATAAAGTGATCCATACAAGAGAGGAAAGACTCCTTTGGTGGATTTTATGAGACTTACCTATTACAGAATAAAGAACCATTTTGAATATTGGACCTAATGAACTGGATTCGAAATTACTCATTTACCTAAAATATACTATTTAACTTAGTTTTCATGTAAGAGGCTTATCTTGAACCAATTACTACGTCATCACATTAATTGAGGCTAAAATCATATAGTTAAATATTACCTTACAAAAAACTCGTGGCAGAGCGGGATTCGAACTCGAGACCAGATGGTTTCAACTTTTTGCTGCTACTTCAATATTTCAATGTTAAATGTACAATTTCTCAACTACTTCAGATAATTAATAAAAAAACCCTAATGTTTGTGAAAATAACATAAATATATTCTATAAATAATATAAATAAATTCTATAAAAAATATAAATATGGGAGGGTTAAAAATGTCTTGTAACAATAATGCACTCCTAATGCTGAACACTGCGGTTGGGGATTCCTTTTCCGTATCCAATAACTTGTCTAATCTCCCTATTGTTCCACTGACCTGGTACCGTTTTAGGGCACCGTAAAAGTATTCTTGTTTGGCTGTAAATGTATATTTGAAATTCTCTTTGTTGGTACAGCAATAGTGAAACTTTGTTTATAAACATAACCATATAGGTAGTCAGCTCAAATCCAACCTCTACAGTAATTTATACAAATTTTTAATTCGTTATAGTTTCAACAAACCATCCTCAAAGTTAGTTGTATATTTTTCAATAATATCAGTAAACTTTAAGTTATTAACACGCAAGCTTTGTTGAGAGACTAACTTTAATGTCTCAATTACCGCGTGAATATGTTGCTACCACATAACAAATTGGCTGTTTCTTTGCTCAACTATTTTGTATTTGGTCATTTGTCTTAAACTTTTTAATAAATACTTTAAATTGGTACTTAATTTGAAGATGGAACGTACGGAAAATTATGTTAGGTGCTGTGTACTCTACACAGGCCATCTAGTGTAATATAAAATAAATACAGAACTTACTCAATACTACGATTAAAATCTTGTTCACTTATTTGAAAAGCAGAATGATGGCATTACAAAAGATTTCCATTAATTTTTTCGTTTGTTATATGGCATTTTCCGCCAAAAGTGATATTTATATTATATACAATAAGTAAAATTTGTGTTGAACAATAGTAAATAATATTTTATAGAATTCTAATCTCTTAAAAACGTAGTTTTATCCTTTTTCCATAAGGAGATTTTTTTTTTCTTTGTTGAAAGAATATTTTCGATAATGTAGGAGTTGAGAAGGGCATAGGACTTTGTAAGATATTTGGCATAGCTCAGATATTTTGTTCCTACAATTGGTATTGCTTTTATATAGCACCTATACGAGTTGTAATATTTTTACTTTATAAGTATCATACTATAGGGAGGCAAAGTACATAGCCGTCGGTCATGATCAAAATCTAAATTGTCGGGTTCAATCCGTCGTGATAGGGATGTTATAATGCAAGTAAAAAATATTTGTTATGGAGCATTATACTTCCACCAAAATAACAGTTTCAATTCATGTCTACCGTTTACAAGAGACTCTGGACTAGTAATTTCAATTCCTTTCTTTTTAATAATACCCAAAACAAATAATCATTTGATTTTTACTCCTATCAATGAAAATATTACGTACATGTATTTTATACACTATTACACCTTCTGCGGATACAAACTCAGAGGAGAAACTTTTTACGGCTTACTGACAAGGAATTATATTGCGACGACGAACCTTGAGTGCTTTGTTTTGTAGTTATTCAATGATTTTCTGCATGTAAACGTCAACTATTGATTTCCTTAGGTTATTTATTAATTTAATTATAATAAATGTAAGGTAATATAAGTCTCAGCTTGATTAAAAAAAATATTAACCCATTCATAAAGTATTTTAATGTGGAGTTAAGCTTATCGCCAATGCTATCTAATGATACATTTTTCTGGAAACATATTAAGTAATCCATTTATTATAAATGTATATACGTTTAGTACAGCAAAATCAGTAAGGTCAATATGCACCCAAACCTAACCATGTAGTAGACTATTATTTTCAATTAAGTATTTAATAAATTTCTTATAATAGTATTGAAGAGTAGCGTAATATAAATTAATTTTAAAACAGTAGTTACTATCGTTATATTTATCCAAAATTATAATTATTTGTCCAAAAATATAATTACATTACGCAAACAGTGTAACAACTTTACTATGCCGTAAAGTTCGTGTTTCACTGTCGTACCTCTGCGCGAAGATTGAACATTTACGCCACATAAACTTGGCGTGATCTTCGCTGTTCAATTTATAGCAAAAATATTTATTTATACCTAAGACATTACATTTAGTAAACAAATCAGACATTTATATAGCATTTAATTTGCGATGCATTACATTAAATATGCACTGAAAGAACAAGTGTGTAGTATTAACAGTAAATATTGGTTTTATGACGGCATTTAATTTTAAATATATTACTTAAATTTCATGTATTTCTGAGAGGTTACCTATCTTCGCTTGTTTAAAATACATCTCCATTTTGTACTCTTTTTTCTCATATTAAAATGCTTCTGGTGATATGATTATTAAAAGTACATCAGGTTTTACTGTTTCGGTTGAAATCTGTGGCAGCTTCGTGTGGAACGGTTTTCAAAGATAACAATTAAATTATATAACTATTATATTATTTTTCGATGGGGACGTATTCTCAGTAGTGAGAATTTGTAAACGTGTATGTAACAGAAAACTCAAACTCATTCTTATATTTTTGCGAAAAAGCGATTGCTTCGATTGGTGAACGAATTCCACAATAGATCAGCTTTATTTTAAGTTTCAGTCACTTCCGCTCCAGCGCCCCAATGTAATGGTCAGGAGTATAACTTTAACACAAAGGATAAACTCACAGATAAAGTTAAAAAAGAAGTGGGATGACAAAATCTTGAAATGAAATACAATACTATTATTATACTTAAATTAAACTTTAAACCGTGTAATCAATTATAACACAATATACTAAAATATGCATGACTTGTTTTATATTGTATTAATAAAATATTTTTTAATTCTTATGTATTAAATTATTAAATGATATAAAAGACGGAAAAACCTCTTAAATTTTTTTAATCTATGGCTTCTAATTTAATTAGGTATAGAATTCAAAGAATAGCACACAGATCAAAGTCAGCATTTTTATCCCTACCTTTAAAGTTAAATTATATAGAACCATAAATCATCTTATTATTCTGAGATGACTCGTAAAAAATTTGTCTGGTTAAAGTGATTAACAGATTTGTACAAAAATATATGTTATGCAAATATGTTAAAATGCTAATTATTTTTAACGATCTTATCAAAGGTAATGGATCAGCAAGGCGGTAAGGTTAGACACAGGTAGTGTAGCCCTGTTCTGACGTGATTGCGGTAGTTAAAACAAACAAGTTCCTTTAAAAATATATTAACATTATCGCGGTAGCACATACGTTATAGCTGCCATCTAGTTCATTAAGTAAATATGTTTCTGTTTACTGGGTTTTAATTCAGATGACGTAAGCGTTATATTTAATTCAATGAAACATTATAATATTGTATGACATATTTCTTACTGAGCATGATAATTTAAATAATTTTAAAAATCCTAAAAAATTTAGCAAATCATATAATATCAATAAACATCGAAACCAAAATACAAACATAAAAAATGAAGATATAGATATAAATTATAACCCATCGTGGCATAACAAATAGTCCAATACGAAGGTTGAGTTCACCCTTATTTCAAATTCCACTTAGCGCAGCGTCTGATATCTGACAGTGTTACAGACTTGACTCATGGGATTTGTTGGAATAAGATGGCGATGAAGAATCTCACAACAAACATCTTGCATCATGTCGAGATTAGAGAAACCTAGACAAAATTTTTAACTTCTTCTTAAAGTAAGGAGCTTCGATGTAGATGATAAAAATCTCTAACAATTAAGACGATAGTCTCACAATTACAAAAATTCAATCCGTATATACATATATATACTAAACATGTAGTGTATATATGTATGTATGTATATACACTACAATTGTGTAAAAAATATTACACAATTACTTTATACTAACTGTACTGGTGTTAGCTACTTACTTATTTTGTGGTATGTTAATTCAATTTTAACACAGCTGAGAATTAAATTTTACTCATTTTCAATAGTTTTTAAAAGACCTCCTAATTTAAAGGACATTATATCGAAACCAAAATTACCAGCTGATTCTGATGTGGAAACTAAATTTAAAGAAGCACATCCATGTAATAAATCCAGATGTATGGTGTGCAATCAAATACAAGAGTCATCAAAATTTGAAAGTAGTTCAACTAAAAAAGTATACAAAATTATTGGAAATTTGACATGTGATACAAAAAATGTAGTATATAAAATTCAGTGTAAACAATGTCCTAAAGACTACATCGGCTCTACAACAAATAATTTAAGAATAAGAATGACAGGTCACCGTTATGATTTTAAGCATAATGATGAATAAAACCCATTAGTTATTCATAGTAAAATACGCAAAGAATCTTTTGAAAATTTATATACAGTAAAACCAATACGATCAATACAAAATTCAAATACATCAAAATTAAGAAATTTAGAACAAGCATGTCAAATTGTCACAAAATCTAAATTCCCCTATGGATTAAATCTTCGATAAATTTGAATCATCTGGACACTCATCACATCTTTACACCCACAGTCTGAACATATGTTTATCATTTCAAGAATATTATGCTTATTAATTTATTTATCTGTTTACATGTATGTTTTTGATTATTTTATGTGTTTCGTTATGTTGTTTTGACCTGAAGAAGCGTAATGCGAAATATAGTTCATCAATATTAATATGTTGGCCTTTTTCTACACATATATATATATATATCAGGCATCTACTAATTTGCAAGCGTGGTGGTGTATATTTCTCGTTGTTGTTATGAATTAAATTTCTGACGCACAGTTCGGGTTTTAAGCCCAAAAGCATCGATAAAGAAAATATATAGATTTAAGGGTGAGAAAATCCTATTTTGATCTAAAAGCAAACCCTACAGCCCTTAGAATCTAGGACAAAGTTTGGGTATTACCAGTGCTATCATTTAAGGCAGTTTAACTGTCTCCACAAACAAAATATATATACGTAATTCAGTTACGGCTTTCTTACTTACTTGATACTTAATAGTGTGTCCGGAAGATCTGAACTATGTTGGACATCTATAAATGCCTTTTCAGAAATTCTTCTCAGCTTAGAGCAGTGTAATATGGTTGGAAATGTGGTTAAACCTTATTTAGCTTTATCAGATCCTTGCAATGCGTCTGAGGTGGCACGTAAGATACATCTGAGTGCCTGTATTTACGTGACATGAATGTGGTTGAATTTTAATTTATTCTTACCCTATAATACTATAGAGTAAATAATGTGCGACTCTGGCCAGTAGTGGTAGATGATTCCATTAGGGGAAATTATTTTTGGCCTCTGAGGCTGCGTAAGAAAAAATTCCCTTTCCTGGCCTTGACTCCATCTTACACATCTGTAGTCTAAACACCAGTTAAACATCACTCCCCCCTGTATAACATTGGTAAGTGTTGTGATGTTTTGAAAATTTTGAAAAAGCGCTTTTTATTGGTTGAATAAAAGAATTTTTTTTATTTTTCAAAATTAAATTGTAAGAAATTGTTTGTAACGAATTTAGTAATGTATTTTTGAAAATGCATTGGCTTCAAGCGATTCGAAACAAATATGTTTTTTATGAGTCTGGTATCACAAGCAAAACAGTTCGCTCTGTGGGATGACTTTTGCAATACCTTTTATGTAAAAAAAAGCAGGTGCACCAAAACCGATCTCTGCACACCATTTGTTATTTAAATTTAATTTGGAAAATTAATCCTATTTTGAATTTTGAAACCTGTTTGATTTCAGTCATATAACGTCTGTAAAACCAAGCAAATTAAGTGTACTAACCAATTTTTGCTAAGAAAGTCAGTAGAGCTCTCCAGTATCAGTTTCATTGATATTGCCTTTTATAAAATCAATCAAAGCAAGTATGATGGATTTTTACTGCCTGAATCTAATCTGCCGGCTACACAATGTATATCCCTCCAGGTACGCAGTCATCTTGCCACAGCGAAATTTCTCAATTAATCTATAAACAACAGGCAAAAGTGAGACTGAACAGTAATTACACACCTCAGATTCACATCGCCTTTTGAAAAGTAGCTTGATCTTGGAAATTTTACAGCCATCTGGAAAGATACCGCTGTGCAATTAAGTATTTATTAAATGTACCAGATGAGTTAGTATTTGATCCTGACAGGATGTAAGGTTTTTCATACTGGTCCCATCAGTGCCTGGTGGTGTTTTTGGAGTGAGGCTGCTAAATAATCGGTCTAAAATGTATTTGTCTATTGGGTAAACACGTTTCAGTCTTAAATGTATGTTTGGCCTATTTAAGGCTAAATGAGCGAAAGAATTTCAGTCATAATTGAGGCAAGCACATTTTTATTTCGTTATATACACTTAAAAGTACATTTAATATCTCACTATTCATTTTCGGAATAAGAACCAAATTGTCATTGTTCATAAGATTATTATTTTCTCGGCTGAGTTTTTACAACATCTACACTCATTGACTACAATCCAGGCATATTTAAGGTTATTTTTTATCAGAGGCATTTATTTTCGGTGCCACAGTTTGGTTTGCCTTGTTGCCCTAATCTAGAAAATAAATAAATGTGTAGATTATCATAACTACGTTGATCTAAAACCGTCAAATACCGTTCCTCTTAATCTACTTCCAGTATATGGTTGAATTTTCATATAGTTGAAGAGAATATATATTCTCTAACCCGACTAAATTCTCATCGCGGTAAAATTTTTTATGGTTTCACATTTGGGTTTGCGTTTTTCCCGATCAAATAAACATATCATTGTTAGACTCTGAAACCCCCTTACGATTATTGTAAAAAAAATCTACCTCTAGTCTACTATATTTTTCGTGGCATAATTTATTTTTTAACTCAATGAAGTAAATATTGTACATATACGTAAGCTTCAAATTACTAATTAGGTGGAAAAGAATATCCTTTCTTTATCTAAGCACTGTTTCCTGCATAAATGGAATAGTCTAATATAACTAAATAAATTCTATTTAAAAATGCAAAATAACCATAAATAATAAATTTTCAGTTATACAAGTATAATTTTTTAGACTGTATTCTGGGAGAGTATGGCTTGCTGAAGCATATTTGTGTTCATCCACTTTTTCCCCTTTTAACTGCACGCAAAATGCAACCAGTATCGTGTAACCTTATATGCACACATTCACAGGTTTTTTTACTATGATAGGTTTTGTAATTTAATTTAAATAATATTTATAATGGTATAAGGTTTAAATTGCTCACATGCGATGAGTAGTAAACATTTGGTAGTAATTTTATAGTTGCGATCTCCAATGGACAACTTATCAAGAACTGTATATTAAATATTTTATAAAATTTAAATGTAATCAAATATCTCTGTCTCTTTAGAGAACTTCAGCTAAAATTGTACACTGATGTTTAGTACCAGATAACCACGGACTACGTCTCTTAAAAAGTGTAAAATGTTTGAATTTGCAATTTTCTACTATTTTGAGTCGCCTTTTCTGCTCTTGCCTTCATCGAAACATCCCCAGGACTTCAACGGATGTATTTAAAAAGAGTTAGCCAAACTGTTCCAGCCATTTTTGAGATTCGCGCTTTTAATTACTCTATTTTAAAACTCACATTACAGAAAAAAGTTGTGAATGTTTGTAAAGAATCTACTCGAGACTGGTTGGATTGGTTCAAATTGTAATATGGCATTTTCAAACTGCGGGTAAAACTCAAGTATGGCACGGGAAACGTCTTAGGTCGAAAGTAGATTACAAAAGGTGGTTTAATAAATTAACATATATTTCTTTACCGGCTTATGTTGATATGATGTATATGACTTATTGACAGGGGTAACAGGGCTAAATCAGCTGCCTCCTAGGAAACGTAATTAATTCGATTCAGATTTTTTCTTTGCACGTATGCTTTAAACGTTGTATTTCAAAGCTTTTATTTAATAAACAGTTTTATCTTCATATGGAATAGTAAAAAATCTCATGTAATTTATTAAAACAGAAAAAAACAATAGCAGTAGGGTTCAGGAATATAAAAAGCAGGTAGCAAAAAACGAACATATTATGTAGAATCTTTTGAACTTCAACAAAAAAAAACTGTTTCTCATTCACTAAACTTGAATGAAACTGCAAACTCTGTTCCTTCTAATTATGTCATCTGCATTACTCAGCACCAACATCACCAGCAGCACATTGTTTGGATTACCGCAGTTTGGCGAAGTCAGCGCTTATTCTTTGTTTGAAGGTTATTTTTGACGATGGAAGGATTGTGAAGGAAACAGTATTTTTCCGAACATTTGCCATCGTTCAGTGAAACAATAAATCAGTAACACTACGTTTCGAGATCTGCAATCTGATCTCTTCTTCAGGTAAAGAACTAACCTAATACATAATTACAAACTAGTTTAAAATAAACAAATCTTACCAAAGCGTTGTGGCACGCCTAAGTCAGGAATCACAACCTACATGTTGTTTGTCAACTTCACTAACTCTATAAACATGCACTTAATAAAAAACTATACAAAACGCTAATCATTAAAACAGAACTACGGAACACAGGTCACAATACGTCTTCATTCGTATACTAACCACCTACGAATGACCAAAGGGGCTAGCCAATGGTAATCGTGACGGCAGACTAAAACAAGATGGCGGAAATAAAAGGTTTAGTAATAAAAACAAAAAAAAATTATCTTTATTACTCCGTGGATGTTAAGGCGGACTTTGTATGATCTTGGCGGGTTCTAAAAGATGATCTTTGCCTTTTCAAAATACTAATGTAGAACATTATGTAGAACAAGTCGTGTTTAACTTATATTACTTTGCAAGTTAATTTGCTTAGTTGCGCATTTAAAGTATGTTATAATTGATACTTCTAATTTTACTATCGCAATAAACTCAGTGCTCTACAGTGATTACAAAACTTGAAATAAGAAGTTCAACTTTTAAGCTAACTAAGCACTTTCAAGAGTATTAATGTAAATTAATTTTAAACGGTAATTAAATAACTGAACATATTATTTAAAGATAAAATGAAATATTTTACTAAAACTTAAAAGTAGACTATAGTAGACAATAATTTTGTAGACCTAATAACGCAATATATGTACTGACATTTAATGTCATGGGATTCTTAAATATTGGAGTGATTTCTATCATAAGATATCTGAACCGGTTAACCCAATATATTTTCAAAGATTTAATAAGTATTGATATGAGAAATATTTCAAGACCTCATTGTAAATAACAGGAAATGAATTCGATCATCTCTGGAAACATCGGGTTACCAGGCATGAAATTCCTTGGCAAAAAATTCTCTCTCACTTCAAACCCTTCAAAATTCTCATCATTAATACATCAACATCGAATTCATTAAATATATAACATGCAACGTATAATAAAACAATAAAGGGTGAGGGGAAGAGATGACGCTGAGACAGTAAACAATCGCCATCAGTAAAATATAAAATATAGACTTCGTTAGTACACCTGGTAAAAAATTGACTATGAAATTAATTTTAAAGATTATTAATAGTACTTTGTCCCGAGTACACGTAAAATTTTAGTAAAAGCTAAAATTTTTTTAACTGTTTTCGAAATTATTTACAAGATATATCTGACCATAAAATAACTTTTGTAATACTCACAGGAAATGACTTTTAATCACAGAAAATATTACGTATATTATTTAATAACAAAAAAAACAAAAAACTTAATCTTTATTACTTACTGGATGTTAAAGCGGACTTTGCATACCTGTTCTAAAAGATGATCTTTGCCTTTTCAAAATATTAATGTAGAACATATTATGTAGAACAAGTCATGTTTAACTTATATTACTTTGCATGTTTAATTAGCTTAGTTGCGCATTTTAAAGTGTGTTATAATTGACTCTACAGTGATTACGAAACTTGTAATAAGAAGTTCAACTTTTAAGCTAACTAAGCACTTTCAAGAGTATTAATGTAAATTAATTTTAAACGGTAATTAAGTAACAACATATTATTTAAAGATAAAATGATATATTTTACTAAAACTTAAAAGTAGATTATAGTAGACAATAATTTTGTGGACCTAATAACCCAATATATGTACTGACAATTAATGTCATGGGATTTTTAAATATTGGAATGATTTTTATCATAAGATATCTGAACCGGTTAACCCAATATATTTTTAAAGATTTAATAAGTATTGATATAAGAAATATTTCAAGACTTCATTGTAAATAACAGGAAATGAATTCGATCATCTCTGGAAACATCGGGTTACCAGGCTTGAAATTCCTTGGCAAAAAATGTGTATTTTCTACACTATTTTTAAACACTAGAAAACTCAAACAAGATGAGATTGTAGCTGGCTTTAAAACGTGCCTATACTAAATTACCTGAATTATAAATTACATTCTATAAATAAAAAATAATGTATCGTAAATTTGACCATTAATTTTTTCTTCATTATTCTGTCAGGTTTCTTAAATAAATAGAATGATTTGTATATATTCTAATAAAGTAGGCCTTCAAGGCCAATCAATGTGGTACCTTAAAAAATTACGTAAAATAGAGTAAGTTAATGCAAACAATAAATTATAACGAACTTATAAATAAAATTTACACCATAGTCTGAAACAGTCCAAGTGGCCTTCGCTTACCGTGGTATTGTCCCGGACGCTAGGTAAAAATACCTCAGCTAATTCCTGTATGTTTTTACGACCTGTGCAGCTATTCTGCACAAATAAAATTTCGAAGCGTCTTGGTGACACAAATTTACTTATAACTCATACGGTATTCTAAAGTATATATATTTTCCTTCTGCAATACTTGCCCTCATAATACTAAGTGCTTAAAATTTGTAGAGTATTATTAAGGTAGGGGGCCCAAATATCGCCCATGTTCCTAATATCGCCCACTGCAGTAACTTCCTGGTTAGTGCTGCGATCTACCCATAAACGTTTGAACTACTAACTAGCCGTCAGCTGGAGTAATCTGTGAAAGTTTGGCAAGGTTAGCGTGTCTCAGTTTTATGTTGTGATTTTTCAAAGATATTCGCCTAAGGTGAGTTAAAACCCATGTGAGTTATTATTAGTATAAAATTAAGAGTTAAGGTAATTACAAAATGTTACTGATCCTATTCAAAAACTTCGGAAACAGCTTTGGTTTAAGTAATATTTTTATCCATTTTATTTTGCGTGTTTGGCTGCAGTGGCCGCCATGTTTGTTTGAGGAGTTTTTCCTAATATCGCCTACCGCAGTGTTCCTATTATCGCCCACTAGGCGATATTGGGAACACATTTTTTAAACATTCCGTTCTTTGTTTTTCAGATGGCGCATAGGAAAACATGGGATAAATTAAAGATGAATGAGGCAGTAATTTCAGTAAAAAATTAAGAAATGGGTTTGCTAAAAGCCTCTAAAATATTTATGGTGCCTAGATCGACACTAAAAGATTACGTAAAAAGAAGTGAAGACGAACTAGAAAAGCTTCTTTTAGTTAAATTGGGGCGAAAACCTGTCTTGCCGACTGAAATGGACGATGAGCTTGTAGAGTATTGTCTAAAAATAGAAAGGTCTTTTTATGGGCTCACAGCAAAAGACATCAAAAGAATGGCCTTCCAACTAGCTATACGAAACAATATTGCCCACCCTTTTTCGCAGGAAACAAAAAGTGCAGGAAGGAAATGGCTACGGCTGTTTTTAAACGCCATCCTGAGTTGTCATTACGGAAACCACAACCCTTGTCCTTGGCCAGAATAAAAGGATTTTCACCTGAAAATGTGAAAAAGTGTTATGATATTCTCAAGCCAGAACTAGAGCGCTTTAATTTCTCACCAACTCGGGTATTTAACGTCGACGAGACTGGTGTAACAAGTGTACAGCACAAGAGCATGCGAGTTATATCTTTAAAGGGGATAAGAGAAGTTCATAAACTGTCATCTGCCGAAAGAGGTCGCCTCATAACCATTGTTGCTTGTATGTCAGCATCAGGAAACTTTTTTCCTCCAATGCTGGTGTTCCCACGGAAGAGAATGAAGCCTGAACTGATGGATGGAGCTCCTCCTGGCAGTATTGCTGCTTGTCATATTTCAGGTTGGATACAGACAGATTTGTTTACTAAATGGCTTACACATTTCATTTCTTACGTGAAACCAACTAAAGATGATCCAGTGGTGTTGATTCTTGATGGCCACACAACTCACACTCGCAATTTAGACTTGATCGATCTAGCTCGTGAAAATGGCGTCTAATTGGTGTGCCTCCCTCCTCATTCTTCAGACCACATGCAACCTCTGGATAAAACGTTTATGAAGAGCTTCAAGACTTACTACGCTCAGGAAATTGAGAACTAGCTGGTAAACCATCCATTTAGAGCCATTACGGTATTTCAAATAGGTGAGCTTGTTGGAAAAGAGTATGAAAAGTCTGCTACATTATCAATCGCCACAAAAGGGTTTGCAGCTACAGGGATTTTGCCATTTAATCCTAACATTTTCACCGATGAAGATTTCCTCCATCACCAACAAAACACTAAAATGGAAGAAGAAGTCCAAGAAATACAGACACCTCAACAAAAATCGCCAAGCTCTATCACAGTTTCCCCTACAGACATCAATCCTGTACCGTCTCTTTCTCTTCCAACAACATCGAATTCCAGGGCTGGATCAGCAGCTGTTGTCAGTGCTTCCCCATTTAAAAATGCACTACTTGGGTCTATAGACAGGACAACGAAAGGTAAACGGCAGTTGACTTATGACTCAAGCAAGTCTCAGGCAAAGAAGAAGAAGAGAAACAGAAAAAAAGGGATGCCGTCTCCTGACTCGACGAAACTGATGACGACGAAGACCCACCCTATGTGTCAACGGATGACAGTGACAGTAGTTATGGTGATGGTGATGATGCTCAATGTGGACTTTGTGTTGGTTCTTACTCAAGTGACAAAAATGGTGAGACTTGGTTAAAATGTAAGAAATGTTTCCTATGGTTTCATGAAGCTTGTGACAAAAGAAAGTCTAAAACACAAAAGTTTTATGTTTGTCAATATTGTAGCCAGTAAGTTTTAGCACAACAAATCAAATAATTTTGTACTACTATGATTAAAATACTTTTTCAAACAATTTTTAAATGTTTCTACTAATTTTCCAATACTATTCCCATATGCGATATTAGGAACACATGGTGAGCGATATTACGAACCCTTTTTTTAAGTTAAACATTTAAACTTGTCTTATATGTTTTTTTATGTGAAGCTGTGTTGTTTTAGAAAAATAAAAGGTAACGTTATAAGGTAATTGACTACCTACTTTACGTATTTCAACAATTATTTGAACAAAATGACCCATAATTAACCGTTAACTTAAATTTTCCCTTAAGTGGGCGATATTTGGGCCCCCTACCTTATATTAATTCTTTAAAGAAATGTTATGTTCAAGTAAAATAATAAATATTATTTGAAATTCAATCTTCTAAAATTAGCTTCATAATACCGTTTATGATGTTATCAGTTTGCCTTACGCGTTATTTGGTCAATTTACTCATACATTCAGAAACTTTTCGTGATTAAAAAAATAATAGCTTTTGATTAGTTAACTGTTACGTGAAAAAATACGATTAAGAATTGTATTTGCAAAAAAAACAGAATACCTGGGAATATACGCGTGATTTATTAGTTGGCCAACGCCAAGCATTTATTTAATGTTTATGTTTTTCACGTAGTTATAAAGGATATTTGGCACAGAAACAGTATCTACCAGTAATACACTCATTGTTTCGCCGGCCAATATCAGTTTCTAGACAGTGACAAGGTACCGGTTATTTGAATGCCAACCACACAGTGTTGTCTTTCTTTGTTATTGCTTAATAAATTTATTTAATTGATTCATACTTTTCCTCACTGAATAATTAAAAAACATTAAAAACTTAAATTATACATCTAATGGTCCTTAGTAAGCGTTTAAATGTGTATTATTGATAAAAAAATTATATTAGTTTACAAAATAGGTGAAATAATAATTCAGTAGTTTTAATCGTCTATAAGTATTAAGAGCGTACGTAAAACACACACACACACACACACACACACACACACACACACACACACACACACACAGACACATTTTAATATTATTTCAAGCTTCTTTATTAAAATGTTATTTAAAACTGAAACAGTTGTTTTTTTCATTTATATTAAGGCCACTGTACTGGAT
This sequence comes from Homalodisca vitripennis, assembly GCF_021130785.1. Classification (NCBI taxonomy): domain Eukaryota; kingdom Metazoa; phylum Arthropoda; class Insecta; order Hemiptera; family Cicadellidae; genus Homalodisca; species Homalodisca vitripennis. The sequence continues at coordinate 25,732 of NW_025777339.1, read as the reverse complement.
TTAGTTGCTTACTCCTGATCAACAAACAATAAATTAAAAAATTAGATTTGATTATTTTATAAGCCTTATTTTATTTATTTACATGAAAGGTACGGATATACGATGTAAACTTACAAAGCGTAGTACAAATAATATTTTTATGTTACCATTATTGTATTTTTACTTCCTGATTGTGGTACTAAAATTGCAAGACCTGGGAGTAGGTAGAAGCCTATTTAAGTAATCATATAGACTGGAGTATTTATTTCTCTCTAGAGTGTACGCATCGAAAGAAGGAACAGCTAAATGTCCTTAATTTTTTGTTGCTCTGTATTAAGACGTAACGTGTTTCCTATCAACGCTAATCTACTGGGAAGATTTATTTATTATTAATGAGGATTGTATCTCTTATTTTCTTTACGGGATTTACGGTTTTCCCATGTAACGAACATGAAGTACAATTAATAAAAATAAAATACTTAGTTAACCTGTAATACAACTAGTAAAAAATTAAAGTAAAGATTAACTCTCATGGAATAGTAATAATAGCAATTTTAACTGAGCATTTCATTACTTAGCAGTAAGCTTAAATGTTTTGGTTCACAAACTCGACTTGCTCAAATAGGAGATGTCTGGTTTCGTAAGACAATATGTGTTTCGCGGCGTTGTTAAGTTCTCGTGAAGTAAACTTTGTTCATCTTAACATCACGGGGTGACAAAAACACTGCAATCCGTTTTGGTGCTCTATATTTAGCTAAAACCAAACTTACAATATTGATTCGTTTATATTCTGAATACATTTTATCAAAAATTTGGAAGAGTTATTTCAATACGTAATTACAATAAAAAGTAGAGAAATTAAGGGTTTTATTGGTTGTTGACTTATTGACTATTATTCGATATTGACTTATTGAAGTAGAAAAAAAATTGTATAAGTTATATAAGGTATTTCAGAGAATGATTCCTGCTATAAACAATGTTAATATATGTATAGCAATATGTTATAGTAAGAGAATATACATTTATTTCTTTCCTTCGTATTAGACAAAATTTAAATATTTTATTAGCTGTTTTTACTCAAAACTTAGGAGTATTATTTAGGTTTATTTAAAAATTAATGCAATCATCTAATTATTAATAGCAATAAACATCCGTAATAATTAGTCCAAAAAGGAAAAACTTAAACTCTCTTTGTTATTATTTCATAGTTGCATAAGTACGGTAGCTGTTCTTTGCTTCTTTTTTTTGTGTCAGCCAAAGAGGGATGTTAAAGTTTTGATACAACTTGTTTTCCAAAAACATTCCTTTGCCGCTGACACAGTGCATGGTTTTAAAACGTACTGTTAGTAGTAGCGCACATGGTGGTAAATATAGATTTACTGAAAGTAACCTCAGTGCACAAAAAGAATCAGATACAGCCAACTTCAAAAATTTCCAAAAGCCCAGGACTTAAAAAAAAGTACTTAATGGTAAAAATTGCATAACAAAGACTCAAAATCATAAAAAAGTATTTTCAAGAAAATGTGTGGTAATTTACCCCAAAACAAATTTAACTATTTGCTCAGACAGCCAAGGGAAGGGCCGTGTTAATGAAATTGAAAGTATAACTGGAGGTAAGTTTAATGTTTTCGGCTATGTAAGAGCTAATGCAACTCTTGGTCAAGTCGTTGATTCGGCAATGACTCAAGAAAAATATCCAGTTGTAATCGTTGGTGGAAGTAATAACAGTCTTCAGGGTAACTGTTCCGAGATATACAAGGATTTGGAGTCTAAACTCAGTCAACTTAGTAAATCTAGGCCTGCCTTTATAACGACAATCCCAACCAGATACGACTACCCTCTTAAGCACCCAGTAAACATTCGACTGAGAGAAGTAAACAACTACATTGCTGAACTAGCTTACAGAGTAGAGAATGCACATTTGTTATGTCTGGATGACTTCAAGAGAATCCATTTCACAAGACAAGGTCTCCACCTCAACCAACAAGGAAAAGTGAAGTTGGCACATCTCATCATTCGTAAAATTTGTATCTGGCATGGTAAACTTAAAGTATACCAGGACTCTAGCCCAAAACGAACAGTTAAGAGCCCTTCAATCGAAGTTGTGGAAACAAATATGGAGTGTCTAATTGAAGAACACTACAAGGACCAGAGAGTTGGATTTGCGCACAGCATTTCGTCAGATTTTGAAGACCCTAGACAGATGAGTGCTGGCGTAGCGGTGGTTTTCAGAAGACACTTTGGGAGACCTGCAACGGTTCATTGTGTGGAAGACCATCTCGCTCAGCAGAAAGCAACCGATGGAGCTACAATCTTCAGTTTGATTACAAAGGACCACTTCTTCGATAAACCTACGGTCACCAACTATAACAAGACTTTTCAACTTATGACTAAATACTTTTTGGCCAAAAATTTGAAAAAACTCATTTGCTCCCCAATAGGATGTGTGAGGGACAGGATTCAGCTAGAAAACTTTGCAAAGAACCTTCTTGAGTTCCGAAAGCAAACTGGAGCTCAAATAATCATTTCATCCTACTTTCAAAAATCTTACAGGGTACTAAGGAACGGTTTAAGTCATGATGAGTTCAACATCAAGCTAAAAGAGTTAATATTTGAACGAGGTTCTAACCTATAATAGAAAGAGGTTACTTTCAGATTTAGATGGTCTTAGTAAATCGTAACGATTGCTTTTGGGTAACTGAAATTTGGCTGGGCCTCGCTGCTTTTTGTCCATAATGCCGTGAGGATGCCACTTTGAACCATTGACTGTCGCCTCCCTGCCTTCTTTCTCCCTTCTCTAACACATTGGTTGTGTATTGTCCCTCTTCATGACGTTTTCCAGGCTTTTTGATCATTAAATCATATAGTTCTTCTTTTGTAATTTGTAAAGAGCTGTATAATACATACGCAATTAATGATCTTTTGGTTATTACTTCTTTTGCGGTAATAGTGGCATTTTGCAAAAGGCCGAAGTTCAAAGCTGAATCCATGGTGATGTCTTGAACTAGGGATTCCACATTCCAACATACAAAGACCCCGTAGTCAAAGCCATTCGACTGCTGAGGGCTCTTAAGTGACACAAACTCGGAGGTTTCTATGTCAAGACCCAAGTGACTTGCTAGTTTCTGTGCTACAATTTTCGCTGCCGGTAGGTTAAGGTTTTTCACTGAATCCAGGTAGAAAAACTTGTTAGCTGCACGATCGTAAACTAATGTGCTCCAATGCGTCCCATGGCCAACTGTGTACAGATCCTCTGAATCATCTACTGGCATAATAACCACGTTCTTGGATTTCAAGTCGTGATGTTCCGTTAAGAAAGAAGAATCTGTCAGATTTTTTAAGCCGTGTACAATCAATGGGTTGAGAATAATACAGGATTTTTTTGAAGAAACCTGTTATTCAAAATTTCTAGGTACGGTTGTATTGTAAGATCAGTGAGGTATTTTTTTACTTAATAGCTCTTTTGCACGATCAAGGTTATTTTTCTCCGTTGTATGAGTCAGGAGTTCTGTTGTTAGATCACGCGCAGCCTCCTCTGCATCACTTTAGTTTGATTGGGATTCTTGTGGAGTTATGCAGGAATCTGTTACACTTTCAGTTCCATCTAAACTCTCAATTGGAGTGGTGATTGACGTTTCACTGTTAGGGCTTTGACTTGTAGAGCTTTCAGCAGATGACATGGTGCGACCCTTCTTTTTCGCACCAGCTGAAAAATTAAAAGCGTTAACATCCAGTTTCAGACCCTTTTTCCGTATGTACTTCTCTAGATCGCCTTTGCTGCTTACAGTTTTTCCTCCTGGTGATATGTACGAGACGTCAATTCTCCCTGCTGTTAACCCGGATGGGCGCTTCTTTTCCACCCGTTCCCAGCCTGGTGGTACATTACATGACAAGCTGTCTGAGGGAGAAGCAATTTACAATTTTTGTTTTATTTTTAATATCATTAATAACTAAAATCAAAATAAAATATATTTAAAAATAAAATACAACTTTACTCAAGACACAAGAAAAAATATTTTGTCAAAAGATAACTAAAAAATGGCTTATATTTAAGTGAAAAAATATTTCAACTAAGTTTTAGAGTAAAAATTAGTTTACAGTTTTTAAGTTCATTAATATTAAGAATCAAATTGTAATATATTATTAACAGTTTTAAACTATGAAACTATATTTACAAATTATATTTTACAGTAATTTTTTATTACCGTAAAAAAACCAATCAAATCTTTTTATCTAAAATTTAATTACTATTTACAGTTTTATATGTTTATAATATATGTTTATATTATAAATTTTTAGAAAATAATTAAAAAAGCAAATTGAAATATTCTTTAATATAATTATTCTACTTAGTTTATGCCAAGTCAAATATTTAAATTAGTGACAAATTGACTGTGATTTAAATAAATAGAGTACAACTACCAGCTAGTAATCTACAAAGAACAACAATGATTTGGAGAAAGAGTCTGTCAAAGCTATTAGAGATAAGCTGCAAACTGGTGAACAATGTTGTAGATAAGAAGCCTGCAGGTGTCTGGAACAGGTTGTCTGTATGACGTCACAAGGCTGGTAGTCAGTTTGAATCCGGCAGTGCCACTGGTTTATAATAAAATATGTTTTAATTTAAGTTTTGAGATTTTAAAAAATAGTTTTTAAGTAGCTTTTGTAATCAAAAGATTTTTTTTAATGTAATTTTCTCTGTGTGACTATGATTTAATGCCAATTAAAGTGAATTAAGCACTTCTCTTCCACATCATGTTTTAGTGCTTTCCCTTGAGTGAGTAAACTTCAAAATAGATAATTCCTAATTAATAACTATTCAGTCAATGAAATTTACTACTTACATATGTAGTTACAAATTAGTTTCACTTATTTAAATAACACTTCTACTTTGAATACCACTGATTTACAAGTAAATTTAAGTTTAACAGCTTAAAATTGTATCACTGTTTCATGTTAATTCATGGATGGTGTAGTTCCATCCACGGAATGATAATAAATAATATAAGGGTAATAAGGAATTATAAGGATGTGACCCTTTACAGGACTTCTGTATATTAAATTTTGGTAAGATTTCTTTTATCAGCAAATCTATATTATACGTTAGATATTAAATATGTTAAAATAGTAAACTTTACACATGAGTATGAGTTTCGATTACTTTAAATATTTCAAAACTATTTGTATTGAAAAAGTTAAACTAGTTTTTTATTTTGAGCGTAACTTGATTGTAAACGTTAATTTGGAAAACCTGCACGTCCTTCATATTGTTTATTTTCATATGCCACTATATGAAACATTATTTTCTAACAATAACTAAAAAAAAAAATATTTTACATAAAATTATTTATTTGTACTATTTTACATATATTATATGAATCCATCGTTAAAAGTACTTTAAAAGGCTTATGTTAAATTGGATGAGTTAAGGTAGGGCACATAACATGAACGAAGTATTAAGTAACAATGAACTGTTTACTATAAGTGCTGACTCCGCTTAACTGCGATAGCCCAAACAATGTGCTGCTGCTGCTGATGATGATAATGCTGAGAAATGCAGATTTCATAATTAGTAGGAAGCGTGTTTGCAGGCTCATTCAGGATTAGTAAATAAAAAACAGTTTCTTTGTTGCAGATCAAAAGATCCCTCATAATATTGTCGGTTTTGTGTAGCCAGGTTTTGAAATATCAGGATTCTACTGTTATTGTTCTACTTTCAGACATACGTTTAAAGCGATGTTATGATTCCAATTAAAATATTTCGTATGAACAGGCATTTTGTACGCAAAGGAAAAAGATATATTTAATAGAATTAATAGTACAATAAAACTCTTGAAGACTACTCTATTGGGAAATTTGCGATCAGCATACGTAGTAGTTTGTTTTTACAACATAGGTTTAAAATATTGCACCAACACATGTTATTTCTTTAATAAAATTATTTAATATGAAATCTTTGACCAGAAGATATATACTTACAAAGAAATTATCATTAATTTTGTTTCCCATAATTGATTGTTAAAGTATAACATCATGTTCATCATGGGGCAATAATGTAAGGATTCGTTTTTGTTATAGATTGTTAAAGGTTTTCATCACGTGAACAGTTTATACACACGAAAACATGACACCACAGTATAGGGCTACATCCAGTTTTTATACTAAAATATTTTACCTCATTATTAACTACGAATAGTCTGTTGTTGTGATGAACTTTAAAATTATACTCTATTAGTTTATAGCCATAAAAATGACACTAAGGAATAGGTTTATGTAAATAAACCTAGGCAATGTTACATGTACCTATATTAGGCAATCAAAGATTTATACATGATTATTTTATATATTTCAGAATTATATACGTGGAAGGATAGATAAAGTGTACTTTTTTTTGGAACTTTAGTATTCGATAGGAAACCTAACTGAGACCTATTAATAAAACACACACACACACACACCACACACACACAACACACACACACACACACACACCACACACACACACTAGAAAAGAAGACTGTTTTGTTCTAATCTAGTAACAGCTTATCATTCTGTGAAATAAACAAATAGCACCCTATACAAACACGTATAGATTTTGAGCGTAATATATGATTCATAGATATGTCTAGCGCAACGAGATCCGTTAAAGTTTCGTCGGTATTCAACAAAAGTAAAAACTTTTTTATAACGTTGCTAATAAATTTTATGAAGCTTTATTACAAAAATGTTCATAAAGTTTCAAGATCGAGCCTGTTACAAACCATAAGATCATACAGTTGAATCGTTATTAGTAAATATGTTTATAAGCGTATCTTGTTTTTAAATTTTCACCATCAACATATTATGCTTGTAATACTGTTTTCTATTTGAATGTCCTAAAATTATGGAGGATTTATAGATTTTAATTTGTTACTTGTATTTAAAATAATTAAATCTGATGAGCTATGTTATCGTAAGTAAAACATATAATAACATATTCACTTAAAAAATTCTATTTCTTGCTTCCCAATAATTGTCTGTGCATGATTACGTCTTAAAAATGTTTAAATCTATATTTATTGTCGCTCATATTCATAAAGTACCACAGCAAGAAACGTAATGTATAAAAAGTTGAGGTTTTGTTACAGATATTTTCTGCAGTAACTTCAAAAAGAGATTGAATTTCCGCTTCAAGGCTTTTTAAAGGGACAGATATTATCTCGTGGTGGAGGAAGATTCAAAATATGAAGTCTCCTTGTACCTCCTCAAACCGATACAAGACGCTCTGTCTCTATTTTTATGCTTTAATACTTGATATACACAACATTATCATAAACTTATAATACTGAAGCAATAGTTGAAAAAAATGTCTCTAGTTAGTGATATATTATACACTTCGTGCTACCTTCAATCTCGTAGGCCTATATAATTTACAAATTTTAATTATTATATCTAGAGATATACCTATCCCCTTAGATTCTCGTTTACGAACTAAAACTTTCGTATAATTATATGTATTTCTAATACAAATATTACAAAACTTATAGTTTTTCATATATTAATAACTTTTAATATAAAAGTATACCACGATAAATAAAGCTATAGTTTCATATTGTGATGTTTATATTTTAGTATAGGTTTTCCACAATATTTTATGATTAATTTCTTTTTCAAGGTATTCACTTTTTATTTTAATTGATATTAATGTTACTTAGCAAGTACAATATAATAATTAATTATATGTTTGATCCAATGTATTATGACACTGATACTGCCACAAAAAGCCAGTAAGCATTCTTAGTTAATCCCTCTCCCACTTGATGTACATTCCTTCACATACAGTTAATTTGGTTATCATTGCAACCCTTTCTAAATTATTTAACGTAACATGTTCGGTTTACGTACTCACACTTACAACAGTGCTATGCTACCTTCGTAGGCTTATATGAAATAGAATTGTAGAGTTTGGTCTTAAAATGTAATTTCCCTTTCAAGAGATAGAGGCTGCTAGTCAATAATGTACAAACAACATTGCGATAAGTAGACTTGTTAGCTGACGCAATCAATGTTCCTAACGAGAAAGATACTCGGTGGAGCAACCGCTTTTAGAGGAAAAGAATTCGCTGAGACAGCAAACACTTTGGAGTAGTAATTATCTGCGTTGCTATGCAGTGGAAGAATGCTGCGATAATTGGAAAAGAGGTTCTTGTATAATCAGAAAGTGTTCATTCTGATGTTGTTACCCATTCAAGTATCATGCTGCTATCTCACTAACTTTGCATGCGTTTTAACCAACAAGCGTGAACACTTTTACGTAGACTTTAGAAAAAACTACACGATATTGTGTAGAGATTTACAAAAGTTTTCTACTATTGTATCAAAAAGCATTCGAATTTAAATATTTTTTCGTAATTTTGATTAACTATGTTTAAGCAATACTATCTTTAATGGCCAGAAATAATTATTTTTATATAAAAAAATTATAAAACAATACGTCATGTGGACACTTATTGAAAGATTGTGTACTCAGCTAAATAATATTATTCGTTGTAAAAATAAAATAAAATAATAACAAAGTGAGTTCCTAGTAATATGACCAAAATATAAATTAATGTATATTCCAATAACTTATTTCTAAAATTTTTGATTATTCATTAAACTTCGTTTAAAAAAGGTGTTATCGCATGTGGTACGTATAAAGATAAGTTACGTTAACTGTAATGAAAAACAGTATTCTTTAGTATTAACTGTAATTAAAACAATGAAAATTGGACACGTGTAATGGTTGTAGAGTTTAATAGACTGTTTCGGAAAAATAATGTATCCAAGTAATGTTCGGCGCTTGAAGTTCACTGATCGAAGCATCGGTAATACGCAGAGTGGTCGCAGGTAGCATAGCACTGTTGTAAGTGTGAGTACGTAAACCGAACATGTTACGTTAAATAATTTAGAAAGGGTTGCAATGATAACCAAATTAACTGTATGTGAAGGAATGTACATCAAGTGGGAGAGGGATTAACTAAGAATGCTTACTGGCTTTTTGTGGCAGTATCAGTGTCATAATACATTGGATCAAACATATAATTAATTATTATATTGTACTTGCTAAGTAACATTAATATCAATTAAAATAAAAAGTGAATACCTTGAAAAAGAATTAATCATAAAATATTGTGGAAAACCTATACTAAAATATAAACATCACAATATGAAACTATAGCTTTATTTATCGTGGTATACTTTATATTAAAAGTTATTAATATATGAAAAACTATAAGTTTTGTAATATTTGTATTAGAAATACATATAATTATACGAAAGTTTTAGTTCGTAAACGAGAATCTAAGGGGATAGGTATATCTCTAGATATAATAATTAAAATTTGTAAATTATATAGGCCTACGAGATTGAAGGTAGCACGAAGTGTATAATATATCACTAACTAGAGACATTTTTTCAACTATTGCTTCAGTATTATAGTTTATGATAATGTTGTGTATATCAAGTATTAAAGCATAAAAATAGAGACAGAGCGTCTTGTATCGGTTTGAGGAGGTACAAGGAGACTTCATATATTTTGAATCTTCCTCCACCACGAGATAATATCTGTCCCTTTAAAAAGCCTTGAAGCGGAAATTCAATCTCTTTTTGAAGTTACTGCAGAAAATATCTGTAACAAAACCTCAACTTTTTATACATTACGTTTCTTGCTGTGGTACTTTATGAATATGAGCGACAATAAATATAGATTTAAACATTTTTAAGACGTAATCATGCACAGACAATTATTGGGAGCAAGAAATAGAATTTTTTAAGTGAATATGTTATTATATGTTTTACTTACGATAACATAGCTCATCAGATTTAATTATTTTAAATACAAGTAACAAATTAAAATCTATAAATCCTCCATAATTTTAGGACATTCAAATAGAAAACAGTATTACAAGCATAATATGTTGATGGTGAAAATCTAAACAAGATACGCTTATAAACATATTTACTAATAACGATTCAACTGTATGATCTTATGGTTTGTAACAGGCTCGATCTTGAAACTTTATGAACATTTTTTGCAATAAAGCTTCATAAAATTTATTAGCAACGTTATAAAAAAGTTTTACTTTTGTTGAATACCGACGAAACTTTAACGGATCTCGTTGCGCTAGACATATCTATGAATCATATATTACGCTCAAAATCTATACGTGTTTGTATAGGGTGCTATTGTTTATTTCACAGAATGATAAGCTGTTACTAGATTAGAAACAAAACAGTCTTCTTTTCTAGTGTGTGTGTGTGTGTGTGTGTGTGTGTGTGTGTGTGTGTGTGTGTGTGTGTGTGTGTGTGTGTGTGTGTGTGTGTGTTTTATTAATAGGTCTCAGTTAGGTTTCCTATCGAATACTAAAGTTCCAAAAAAAGTACACTTTATCTATCCTTCCACGTATATAATTCTGAATATATAAAATAATCATGTATAAATCTTTGATTGCCTAATATAGGTACATGTAACATTGCCTAGGTTTATTTACATAAACCTATTCCTTAGTGTCATTTTTATGGCTATAAACTAATAGAGTATAATTTTAAAGTTCATCACAACAGACTATTCGTAGTTAATAATGAGGTAAAATATTTAGTATAAAACATGGATGTAGCCTATACTGTGGTGTCATGTTTTCGTGTGTATATAACTGTTCACGTGATGAACCTTTAACAATCTATAACAAAAAACGAATCCTTACATTATTGCCCATGAACATGATGTTATACTTTAACAATCAATTATGGGAAACAAATAATGATAATTTCTTTGTAAGTATATATCTTCTGGTCAAAGATTTCATATTAAATAATTTTATTTAAAGAAATAACATGTGTTGGTGCAATATTTTAAACCTATGTTGTAAAAACAACTACTACGTATGCTGATCGCAAATTTCCCAATAGAGTAGTCTTCAAGAGTTTTATTGTACTATTAATTCTATTAAATATATCTTTTTCCTTTGCGTACAAAATGCCTGTTCATACGAAATATTTTAATTGGAATCATAACATCGCTTTAAACGTATGTCTGAAAGTAGAACAATAACAGTAGAATCCTGATATTTCAAAACCTGGCTACACAAAACCGACAATATTATGAGGGATCTTTTGATCTGCAACAAAGAACTGTTTTTATTTACTAATCCTGAATGAGCCTGCAAACACGCTTCCTACTAATTATGAAATCTGCATTTCTCAGCATTATCATCATCAGCAGCAGCAGCACATTGTTTGGGCTATCGCAGTTAAGCGGAGTCAGCACTTATAGTAAACAGTTCATTGTTACTTAATACTTCGTTCATGTTATGTGCCCTACCTTAACTCATCCAATTTAACATAAGCCTTTTAAAGTACTTTTAACGATGGATTCATATAATATATGTAAAATAGTACAAATAAATAATTTTATGTAAAATATTTTTTTTTTTTTTAGTTATTGTTAGAAAAATAATGTTTCATATAGTGGCATATGAAAATAAACAATATGAAGGACGTGCAGGTTTTCCAAATTAACGTTTACAATCAAGTTACGCTCAAATAAAAACTAGTTTAACTTTTTCAATACAAATAGTTTTGAAATATTTAAAGTAATCGAAACTCATACTCATGTGTAAAGTTTACTATTTTAACATATTTAATATCTAACGTATAGTATAGATTTGCTGATAAACGGAAATCTTACCAAAATTTAATATACAGAAGTCCTGTAAAGGGTCACATCCTTATAATTCCTTATTACCCTTATATTATTTATTATCATTCCGTGGATGGAACTACACCATCCATGAATTAACATGAAACAGTGATACAATTTTAAGCTGTTAAACTTAAATTTACTTGTAAATCAGTGGTATTCAAAATAGAAGTGTTATTTAAATAAGTGAAACTAATTTGTAACTACATATGTATACCAATTACATGGTATACTTTAGATAAAAATAAAAAAATTAATAAATAAAATTTTATTTTAGAATTGTAAATGGATAGGGAATAAAAAATAGTAAATTTATATTGTAATCCAGCGGCAGGCACGACGCGCTTGGAATCTGGTCTAGACCTGACTTGATGGCAGTGATTGCCAAACAATAGTCTACAGTGGACTCAATCTTTTGTTAGGCGGCGAACCTGCGTTGAGAGAGATTCAAACAGGCCTGCAGGAACAGGAGCGTAGTCGGTGCAGGCCGAGAAAACACGCTCTCCTCCCATTCCGAGTTGAGAAGCGATAGAGTAAAGTCTTTAGTGCGAGTTTAAAAGTAGTGTCGGGCGTAGGATCCGTCGGTATAGATTATTTTAATACCGAACTCCAAAACCTTCACAACCAAAGAGCTAAGTACTTTTGACTGAATTATTAAATTTTTCTAAATTTGAAATTTGAAAATTTAAGAAGTGAATTAATTTGAAATTGGAATTGAAATTTTGAAATTAACGATCAAATTCTGTTGAGTGTGGACAAATATATATCTAAATTGTAAAGGAGTTATTTATTTAAAGTCAAACGTAAAAATTTAATTGAAATTATAGGGATTCTAGTTAAAATTAAGAGCTGCAGGTGCTGCACCATATCCTGTAGGAACTTGTGAAAAATTCCTGTTGAGAACTGTTTAGATTTGTTTGAGAATTTTATTTTAAAGAAGTTTATAATTTTTATTTTATTAGTTTTGAGAAGAAGCCTATTTATTTTATTTCATACAAATTTATTCAAGATTATTATTTTATTTTATATTTTATACACACGTATTTGGAGGACAGTGAGTCCATGTTAAATCGAAAGTGCCTTGCCTAAGGAAGTAGTAATTTTTAAAACTATTGTGCAAAAACATTTCATTGGTGGAATACAAGGTTAATAATTGAAATTTGGATTAATTTAATAAACCTGAATATTTCTAAAAAGGTGCAGTTTTAATTTCCACCAGTATCTACTTAAATCTTGTGAGTTCGAGAATATTTAAGGTCATCATAATAAAAACAAAAAATTTTGTATATTAACATTTAATATAATATGTAAGTAGTAAATTTCATTGACTGAATAGTTATTAATTAGGAATTATCTATTTGAAGTTTACTCACTCAAGGGAAAGCACTAAAACATGATGTGGAAGAGAAGTGCTTAATTCACTTTAATTGGCATTAAATCATAGTCACACAGAGAAAATTACATTAAAAAAAATCTTTTGATTACAAAAGCTACTTAAAAACTATTTTTTAAATCTCAAAACTTAAATTAAAACATATTTTATTATAAACCAGTGGCACTGCCGGATTCAAACTGACTACCAGCTTTGTGACGTCATACAGACAACCTGTTCCAGACACCTGCAGGCTTCTTATCTACAACATTGTTCACCAGTTTGCAGCTTATCTCTAATAGCTTTGACAGACTCTTTCTCCAAATCATTGTTGTTCTTTGTAGATTACTAGCTGGTAGTTGTACTCTATTTATTTAAATCACAGTCAATTTGTCACTAATTTAAATATTTGACTTGGCATAAACTAAGTAGAATAATTATATTAAAGAATATTTCAATTTGCTTTTTAATTATTTTCTAAAAATTTATAATATAAACATATATTATAAACATATAAAACTGTAAATAGTAATTAAATTTTAGATAAAAAGATTTGATTGGTTTTTTTTACGGTAATAAAAAATTACTGTAAAATATAATTTGTAAATATAGTTTCATAGTTTAAAACTGTTAATAATATATTACAATTTGATTCTTAATATTAATGAACTTAAAACTGTAAACTAATTTTACTCTAAAACTTAGTTGAAATATTTTTTTCACTTAAATATAAGCCATTTTTTAGTTATCTTTTGACAAAATATTTTTTCTTGTGTCTTGAGTGAAGTTGTATTTTAATTTCATTGTATTATTTTTAAATATATTTTATTTTGATTTTAGTTATTAATGATATTAAAAATAAAACAAAAATTGTAAATTGCTTCTCCCTCAGACAGCTTGTCATGTAATGTACCACCAGGCTGGGAACGGGTGGAAAAGAAGCGCCCATCCGGGTTAACAGCAGGGAGAATTGACGTCTCGTACATATCACCAGGAGGAAAAAACTGTAAGCAGCAAAGGCGATCTAGAGAAGTACATACGGAAAAAGGGTCTGAAACTGGATGTTAACGCTTTTAATTTTTCAGCTGGTGCGAAAAAGAAGGGTCGCACCATGTCATCTGCTGAAAGCTCTACAAGTCAAAGCCCTAACAGTGAAACGTCAATCACCACTCCAATTGAGAGTTTAGATGGAACTGAAAGTGTAACAGATTCCTGCATAACTCCACAAGAATCCCAATCAAACTAAAGTGATGCAGAGGAGGCTGCGCGTGATCTAACAACAGAACTCCTGACTCATACAACGGAGAAAAATAACCTTGATCGTGCAAAAGAGCTATTAAGTAAAAAATACCTCACTGATCTTACAATACAACCGTACCTAGAAATTTTGAATAACAGGTTTCTTCAAAAAAATCCTGTATTATTCTCAACCCATTGATTGTACACGGCTTAAAAAATCTGACAGATTCTTCTTTCTTAACGGAACATCACGACTTGAAATCCAAGAACGTGGTTATTATGCCAGTAGATGATTCAGAGGATCTGTACACAGTTGGCCATGGGACGCATTGGAGCACATTAGTTTACGATCGTGCAGCTAACAAGTTTTTCTACCTGGATTCAGTGAAAAACCTTTAACCTACCGGCAGCGAAAATTGTAGCACAGAAACTAGCAAGTCACTTGGGTCTTGACATAGAAACCTCCGAGTTTGTGTCACTTAAGAGCCCTCAGCAGTCGAATGGCTTTGACTACGGGGTCTTTGTATGTTGGAATGTGGAATCCCTAGTTCAAGACATCACCATGGATTCAGCTTTGAACTTCGGCCTTTTGCAAAATGCCACTATTACCGCAAAAGAAGTAATAACCAAAAGATCATTAATTGCGTATGTATTATACAGCTCTTTACAAATTACAAAAGAAGAACTATATGATTTAATGATCAAAAAGCCTGGAAAACGTCATGAAGAGGGACAATACACAACCAATGTGTTAGAGAAGGGAGAAAGAAGGCAGGGAGGCGACAGTCAATGGTTCAAAGTGGCATCCTCACGGCATTATGGACAAAAGCAGCGAGGCCCAGCCAAATTTCAGTTACCCAAAAGCAATCGTTACGATTTACTAAGACCATCTAAATCTGAAAGTAACCTCAGTGCACAAAAAGAATCAGATACAGCCAACTTCAAAAATTTCCAAAAGCCCAGGACTTAAAAAAAAGTACTTAATGGTAAAAATTGCATAACAAAGACTCAAAATCATAAAAAAGTATTTTCAAGAAAATGTGTGGTAATGTACCCCAAAACAAATTTAACTATTTGCTCAGACAGCCAAGGGAAGGGCCTTGTTAATGAAATTGAAAGTATAACTGGAGGTAAGTTTAATGTTTTCGGCTATGTAAGAGCTAATGCAACTCTTGGTCAAGTCGTTGATTCGGCAATGACTCAAGAAAAATATCCAGTTGTAATCGTTGGTGGAAGTAATAACAGTCTTCAGGGTAACTGTTCCGAGATATACAAGGATTTGGAGTCTAAACTCAGTCAACTTAGTAAATCTAGGCCTGCCTTTATAACGACAATCCCAACCAGATACGACTACCCTCTTAAGCACCCAGTAAACATTCGACTGAGAGAAGTAAACAACTACATTGCTGAACTAGCTTACAGAGTAGAGAATGCACATTTGTTATGTCTGGATGACTTCAAGAGAATCCATTTCACAAGACAAGGTCTCCACCTCAACCAACAAGGAAAAGTGAAGTTGGCACATCTCATCATTCGTAAAATTTGTATCTGGCATGGTAAACTTAAAGTATACCAGGACTCTAGCCCAAAACGAACAGTTAAGAGCCCTTCAATCGAAGTTGTGGAAACAAATATGGAGTGTCTAATTGAAGAACACTACAAGGGACAAGAGAGTTGGATTTGCGCACAGCATTTCGTCAGATTTTGAAGACCCTAGACAGATGAGTGCTGGCGTAGCGGTGGTTTTCAGAAGACACTTTGGGAGACCTGCAACGGTTCATTGTGTGGAAGACCATCTCGCTCAGCAGAAAGCAACCGATGGAGCTTACAATCTTCAGTTTGATTACAAAGGACCACTTCTTCGATAAACCTACGGTCACCAACTATAACAAGGCTTTTCAACTTATGACTAAATACTTTTTGGCCAAAAATTTGAAAAAAACTCATTTGCTCCCCAATAGGATGTGTGAGGGACAGGATTCAGCTAGAAAACTTTGCAAAGAACCTTCTTGAGTTCCGAAAGCAAACTGGAGCTCAAATAATCATTTCATCCTACTTTCAAAAATCTTACAGGGTACTAAGGAACGGTTTAAGTCATGATGAGTTCAACATCAAGCTAAAAGAGTTAATATATAGTAAAAAGGACCCTTCTCTGGAATCAGAGGAACATAGAAAATCGGCTAGTGATCTTTGCGGCCAAACACAAGCCAAAACAATGCCAGGGGAGGACAGCTATGCTGAAGCCACAAAAAATCAGAAAAGTCCAGCTGTGGATGCAAACAAACGGACTCAAGCACATCCTTCACTCTCCAGCCAAAATCTTTTTTTAGAGGAACACCATTAAGCCATGTAAACAATGAAGTTAACTTTCAAGACCATATCAAAACTGTTAGCTTAGAAATTAGTTCTAGTAATGGTGGACCCATATGTATGGAGGATCCATATGTAGAAATTTGTGAAAGCATTGTGCACAATGCTTCATTTAATGATAATTTCAATACTAGGGATGTTACTAGGGTAATGAATAATGTTGAGAACACTCCTATTGGTATAAACAATATTTCACCAAAACATAAATTCTTTAATTCCCAAAATTGATTCATTAGAAATTACAATTGACGAAATAAAACCAGACATATTAGTTATTACAGAACACAAAATGAAAATAGATGAAATTAACAGACTTAATGTCCTTAACTATAACATTTATGCTCACTATTCTAGAGATAGTATAACGGGAGGAGGTGTAATTATTTTAGCAAAAAACATTATGAAGGTAAAAAAAATTATGTTTCCGGCTATTAAATCCCTTTTAAATGATCAAATCTTTGAATTGTGTCTGGTTGAAATTCAGTTTGGAAAAATAAAAATATTGTTGCGCAATTCGTTTTAGCGCAATTTTATGGTCAGGAATATCACTTAAAAAACAAGCACTCACAGTTAAAGTGAAATAGTTGGTGCGATGAAAAATTATTTAAATAATTTAGAATAATATCATGATGTTTAAATTAAATTTTAAATTGTGTAAAAATAAAACAATATACTAAAATATGTGATATTTATTTGATATTATAATAATAACATATTTTGAAATCTTATTCATTGAAATCTTGAATGATGCAAAATATGCAAAGTATTGTTGATGACTGGTAGAAAAGTTCTCCAGTCTACAACCGTTTGTAGAGGTTAAAACATTGTCACAAAAATATAGTTTACGAAAATAGATTAAAATGCTCATTAGTTTTATTAATCTAATCAAAGGTAATGGATGACCAAGGCAGTAGGGTTACATACAGGTAGCATAACCCTGACGTGAGTGCGGTAGTTGAAACAAACAAGTTCGTTTCAAAAGATATAAAAAGTGTTGTGGTTTGCACTTACGTTAGACCATCTATTATAATGCTTTGCCATCTAGTTTATTGAGTAATATTAAATTTAAGGCAGATGAGAGTGATATTTAATTAAACCTAATCCTGCAATTCTTGACTTTGCTAAACAAATTAATTTAAATAACTTTTTAAAATTCATTTAAAAAAAGGTTACAATTATAAAATATAAATAATCACCGAAACCAAAATATAAAAATTAAATATTATATATAGATCCATTTATAATTATCGTGACATAACATATAGTACTATAGGAATGTTGAGTTAACCTTTATTTCAACTTCCATTTAATGCAGCTTCTGAAATCTGACAGTGTCACAGACGTGAATTCTAGGATTTGGAGTCAACGTCCATTTGATGGGATATAAAAATATGTCGAGGAGGAATCTCATAACGAACTTATTGTATTATTAGACAACCCATTTTGCAGAGCAGAGATACCTAGACAATTTTTTATACAAATGAAGTTGGTGTTCTCATTGTCTCAACGGGTGTGTACAATTAAGTGCACTCATATGTTCCAAACACTATTATAAATGACGGTGGATCAACTAAGTTTTCCACTCAGCTATTGTGAGAGGCGTTAATTTAATACGAATTCTGAGTTTTCACCCTTCGTTTATTGCAGCGTTTTAAATTTAAAAAAATCACAGACTCAGGTTTCTTTGTTTTCCACACTTTTTTAAACGATGCAAGAAGTTCGTTATGAGCTGAACGCTGACAGCAGATTTAATGAGTTATGTCTGTGACAATTTCGGATATTCTGCTTTGTATTCTCGATGGAAGTGAGTAGGTTTTAATACAAAGGACATTTTTTATTCTTCTACATTTAATTTATTTTCAAATTTTTGTCCACATTGAAATAAATTACATGTGGAAGAATAAAAATGTCTTTTGTATTGTAATTTTGGATTTCCAAAACTGTTTTAAATAGGATATAAAGTGGAACTGGACTCAAAGTTTGTTTTGGTTTAACCCTTTGTATAAAAAATGAATTTATAGCGTACTAATAATTCCGTAAGCTAAACTACAGGTTTTAATAAATTGTTACCAATAATACAAGCAATTATATTATGGGATTCATATTTAGTTGGTAAGGGATATATCGTATTCAACGCTAAATAGGAATATATGTTCAGAAATTATACACTTAATCATTTTAGTTATTATTTCGACCTCTATGCAAGTCAAGCACCAGCGGCTTGGAAAGTTTAATTTTTCCTGCACGCGTATGTCTGTCAGAATAATATCTTTATAACAAAATGACTCATTGTCTATTAAATCTAACTTACTAAACAATCATTTTAACATGAAAGCGACATATATTGCATCTATAAATTTATAAAAACTTTTGCTGTAAACTTTTCGACGAACCATTATTTCTACATTGACACGAATTATTTCTATGGTTGTGATGGTATGACCATGGAATTGGACTGAGCGTAATTGAAGTAGGGTGAGACAAATTCTCTTACGCCAAAAGAGGAATTTCAATCTCTCTTGCAGTCACTGTTGAAAATATATGTAACTAAACATGAACTGTAGATAATATGGGTCTTAGTATATTAACATATTTTTGAACAAAATTTAATTTTTAAACCACGTTTGACTAGCAAAATTGTCTGTACACATATTTTAAACATTAGATAAACAAATTGTGTATTTGATGTATTATATTTCATTGTTATAAAGTATTGTTTGAGGTTTAATTGTACATTTGGTATATTTCTGATATACTTGTAAGTTTTAAAATGGCTAACGCTTTTACAATTTTATAAACCTTTAGGTACTTTGATATAAGAATTACATACATATATTTAATACTGCGAACCTAGTGTATTATACCAACCAATAGGCATCAAAATGACACATACGTGCAGTTGTTCATTGACGTAAGGAATTAATGGTGTATCAAATATTGTAACCAATGTGGTATGCATTCAAAAAATAAAAATGAATGGATAATTTGTGCAAAGCGTTAATATCGAGAACGACTAAACCAATTTGTCTGTCTTTTCCCGAAGTCTTCACGGAAGCATAAAAGAGGGTTTTAAATGTAGATCGTAAAATTTTCTCGGAACACTTTTGAATTTGAAAAAACTCGTAATAATATTTGTGTTTAAATAGCTAGCTTAATCTGACGGTAAATAGCTTTTATAACTTTTATGCTATAATTTATGTTTCAGCCGAATTTATCAAAAGAGCTAACATTTCATTTCTATAAAACACTAGCTGTCTCGGATTGTTATGACATTTTTTTAACACAGGAGCGAGCTTTTCTTAGTGAAAGCATTTCTGATGTAATACGATGAAGCACTGCTAACGTGGTATCATATGGAAAAGTATATATATATATATATATATATATATATATATATATATATATATATATATATATATATCAGGCATCTACTAATTTGCAAGCGTGGTGGTGTATATTTCTCGCTGTTATGAATTAAATTTCTGACGCACAGTTCGGGTTTTAAGCTCAAAAGCATCGATAAAGAAAATATATAGATTTACGGGTGAGAAAATCCTATTTTGATCTAAAAGCAACCCCTACAGCCCTTAGAATCTAGGACAAAGTTTGGGTATTACCAGTGCTTATCATTTAAGGCAGTTTAAACTGTCTCCACAAAGAAAATATATATACGTAATTCAGTTACGGCTTTCTTACTTACTTGATACTTAATAGTGTGTCCGGAAGATCTGAACTATGTTGGACATCTATAAATGCCTTTTCGGAAATTCTCCTCAGCTTAGAGCAGTGTAATATGGTTGGAAATGTGGTTAAACCTTATTTAGCTTTATCAGATCTTTGCAATGCGTCTGAGGTGGCACGTAAGATACATCTGAGTGCCTTTATTTACCTGACATGAATGTGGTTGAATTTTAATTTTATTCTTACCCTATAATACTATAGAGTAAATAATGTGCGACTCTGGCCAGTAGTGGTAGATGATTCCATTAGGGGAAATTATTTTAGCCCTCTGGGGCTGCGTAGGACATAATTCCCTTTCCTGGCCTTGACTCCATCTTACACATCTCTAGTCTAAACACCAGTTAAACATCACTCCCCCCTGTATAACATTGGTAAGTGTTGTGATGTTTTGAAAATTTTGAAAAGCGCTTTTTATTGGTTGAATAAAAGAATTTTTTTTATTTTTCAAAATTAAATTGTAAGAAATTGTTTGTAACAAATTTAGTAATGTATTTTTGAAAATGCATTGGCTTCAAGCGATTCGAAACAAATATGTTTTTTATGAGTCTGGTATCACAAGCAAAACAGTTCGCTCTGTGGGATGACTTTTGCAATACCTTTTATGTAAAAGATAAAAAGCAGGTGCACCAAAACCTATCCCTGCACACCATTTGTTATTTACCTTTAATTTGGAAAATGAATCCTATTTTGAATTTTGAAACCTGTTTGATTTCAGTCATATAACGTCTGTAAAACCAAGCAAATTAAGTGTACTAACCAATTTTTGCTAAGAAAGTCAGTAGAGCTCTCCAGTATCAGTTTCATTGATATTGCCTTTTATAAAATCAATCAAAGCAAGTGTGATGGGTTTTTACTGCCTGAATAAAATCTGCCGGCTACACAATGTATATCCCTTCAGGTACGCAGTCATCTTGCCACAGCGAAATTTCTCAATTAATCTATAAACAACAGGCAAAAGTCAGACTCAACAGTAATTACACACCTCACATTCATATCGCCTTTTGAAAAGTAGCTTGATCTTGGAAATTTTACAGCCATCTGGAAAGATACCGCTGTGCAATTAAGTATTTATTAAATGTACCAGAGGATTTAGTATTTGATCCTGACAGGATGTAAGGTTTTTCATACTAGTCCCATCAGTGCCTGATGGTTGTGTTTGGAGTGATGCTGCTAAATAATCGGTCTAAAATGTATTTGTCTATGGGGTAAACACGATTCAGTCTTAAATGTATGTTTGGCCTATTTAAGGCTAAATGAGCGAAATAATTTCAGTCATAATTGAGGCAAGCACATTTTTATTTCGTTTATATACATTTAAAAGTACATTTAATATCTCACTATTAGTTTTCGGAATAAGAACCAAATTGTCATTGCTTAAAGATTATTATTTTATCGGCTGAGTTTTTACAACATCTACACTAATTGACTACACTCCAGGCATATTTAAGGTTATTATTAGCAGAAGCATTTATTTTCAGTGCCACAGTTGGGTTCTCCTTGTTACCCTATTTTAGAAAATAAATAAATGTGTAGATTATCATAAACTACGTTGATCTAAAACCGTCAAATACTGTTACTTTTAATTTACTTTCAGTATACGGTTGAATTTGAATTTTTATAAAAATTAAAGAGAATATACATTTCTCTTGCCCTACTAAATTCTTATCGTGGTCAAATTTTTTATGGTTTCACATTTGGGTTTGCGTTTTTCCAGATGAAATAAACATATCATTGTTAGACTCTATATTCCCCGTATGAGTATTGTAAAAAAAAATCTACCTCTAGTCTACAATATTTTCTCGTGGCATAATAAATTTTTCACCTCAATGAAGTAAATATAACAAATACGTCAGCTTAAAATTACTACTTAGTTGGAAAAAGAATATGCTTTCTTTATTTAAGCCCTATTTTCCTGCATAAATGAAATAGTCTAATATAGTAAAATAAATATTAAAATACAAATATAATCATAAATAATAAATTTTCAGTTATATACAAGTATAATTTTTTAGGCTGTATTCTGGTAGAGAATGGCTCGCTGAAGCATATTTTGTGTCCATCCACTTTTTCCACTTTAAAGTGCATGAAAAATGCAACCAGTATCGTGTAACCTTATATGCACTCACTCACACAGGTTTGTTTACTATGATAGGCTTTGTAATGGAATTTAAATAATATTTAAAATGGTATAAGGTTTAAATTGCTCACATGCGATGAGTAGTAAACATTTGGTAGTAATTTTATAGTTGCGATCTCCAATGGACAACTTATCAAGAACTGTATATTAAATATTTTATAAAATTTAAATGTAATCAAATATCTCTGTCTCTTTAGAGAACTTCAGCTAAAATTGTACACTGATGTTTAGTACCAGATAACCACGGACTACGTCTCTTAAAAAGTGTAAAATGTTTGAATTTGCAATTTTCTACTATTTTGAGTCGCCTTTTCTGCTCTTGCCTTCATCGAAACATCCCCAGGACTTCAACGGATGGTATTAAAAAGAGTTAGGCCAAACTGTTCCAGCCATTTTTGAGATTCGCGCTTTTAATTACTCTATTTTAAAACTCACATTACAGAAAAAAGTTGTGAATGTTTGTAAAGAAGCTACTCGAGACTGGTTGGATTGGTTCAAATTGTAATATGGCATTTTCAAACTGCGGGGTAAAACTCAAGTATGGCACGGGAAACGTCTTAGGTCGAAAGTAGATTACAAAAGGTGGTTTAATAAATTAAACATATATTTCTTTACGGCTTATGTTGATATGATGTATATGACTTATTGACAGGGGTAACAGGGCTAAATCAGCTGCCTCCTAGGAAACGTAATTAATTCGATTCAGATTTTTTCTTTGCACGTATGCTTTAAACGTTGTATTTCAAAGCTTTTATTTAATAAACAGTTTTATCTTCATATGGAATAGTAAAAAATCTCATGTAATTTATTAAAACAGAAAAAAACACAATAGCAGTAGGGTTCAGGAATATAAAAAGCAGGTAGCAAAAAACGAACATATTATGTAGAATCTTTTGAACTTCAACAAAAAAACTGTTTCTCATTCACTAATACTTGAATGAAACTGCAAACTCTGTTCCTTCTAATTATGTCATCAGCATTACTCAGCACCAACATCACCAGCAGCACATTGTTTGGATTACCGCAGTTTTGGCGAAGTCAGCGCTTATTCTTTGTTTGAAGGTTATTTGTTGACGATGGAAGGATTGTGAAGGAAACAGTATTTTTCCGAACATTTGCCATCGTTCAGTGTGAAACAATAAATCAGTAACACTACGTTTCGAGATCTGCAATCTGATCTCTTCTTCAGGTAAAGAACTAACCTAATACATAATTACAAACTAGTTTAAAATAAACAAATCTTACCAAAGCGTTGTGGCACGCCTAAAAGGTTGGGGACACACATATCCGCACCGCAGGGGCGCCCGACACTGTGTGTCGGCCGATTGGTTGGCCGCGTCATTACGGGTGAAAGAATTGCAAGCGCAGTATTTCAAACCTGCAAAGTCCACCAACATGTCCGCACCGAACACCAGACCGTCGTGGCCGGCACCGTGCCCGCACCGTCACCCGATATTGTGCACGGTCTAGTTTGAATTTTGACGGGCACGGTGCGGTCTACGAGTAGGCATTCCCATATTATGTTGTATTTACTGTTGTGGCGTTTTCTTCTGTTTTAAAAACTATTTAAGTTAGTTCTACACGTTTCTATTTTATTGAATTATTTAGTATAGCCTATCTAGACTCTACATCC
Organism: Homalodisca vitripennis; assembly: GCF_021130785.1. Classification (NCBI taxonomy): domain Eukaryota; kingdom Metazoa; phylum Arthropoda; class Insecta; order Hemiptera; family Cicadellidae; genus Homalodisca; species Homalodisca vitripennis. Next base: position 1,542 of record NW_025777339.1, on the reverse strand, counting down.
CTGCGTATGTTCGCTTACAAAATCATCTGATTTATTGATAAAAAGTATTTACATTTTCTTACCTTAGAGCTAATACTAGTCATATTATTCTTATTGGTGCATATTTTTCTTATTACAACAAAATTTGAAAACAGTGTGATAAAGTGGATTTTTATAACAAACTATAAATTCGAATTATGTAAAAATCTATAAACATTTTTCATTAATTAGAAAAAATATGACAAAGCAATGTAATTATTTGCGCAAAAATCTATTTTTCTTTGATGTATTGAAAGTTTCTTGACAAATTTATTCCGGTATTTTGGTGAAGGGTTCATATTTTAGAATGTTTTCTATGACATTTTAAGTTTTTTATTCTTTTCACTTCAATTAAGAAGTAAATAAATTAAAAATATTTTATTGTACCAATAAGGATTTTCAAGCAAAGAAAAACCCAATGTTAAAAATAAATAATTAATAAATAAAATAATTTACTTCGCCGCCATAATAAACAAAGCCTAAATATTACAAATAAATATTATTGCCCAGTGCTTATAATAATAAATAATACATATGACATCAACGTTACAGTATTTACAATAGCAGTTAGAAATAACAGAAATACAAAAAACAATTTCTACTTACTTTATTTCTAATTTATTGTACTTAGATTAACTAAAAATATTAAAATAGTATGGTTACATCCTTTTAGATTTTTCTTTCTTTTTTTAAACTAATAATTTAGGCCAATAGATTTACAAAACTAATGGGGAAATTTAGGTACTCCTCATAAGAGGCTGTGCCCTCTGGGTTTGGGGATACTATATACAAATAGCAGAATCGAGCAAAGAATGAAATGATAAAAATGAGTTTATAGTACGCTTATGTAGTAAATAATGTAATATTACGTTTCAAAGTTTAAATATTAGTATATAACTATTGTGCTTGTAGTAAATACAACAGGATTTTATGCCATGATTTACAATTCAAATATTCAGGCTTTATACATGATAACATTAAATATTATATTATAAATAATTTATTTATAATGCTCTAGACGTGGTCGATTTAAATATAATTATAAACTTAGCAGACAAGACTAACCATACACTAATTTTATAGCTTAAACATACTACTCTCAATATCATTTTGACCGATCAACCATACTCTAATTTTTTTGGGAAAATATATTTATGTTTCTACTATATTTGAGTAATTCTGGCCATAAATTATATGTTCACGGAGCTATAAAAGAAAAAATTTTGTAAAATGTGTTTTTTGTATTTTCTCCAGTATATATTTTACAAATATTTACTATGTTTATTACAAATTATTATGAACTGGGCTTGCAACATGGCATAACTCTTTGGCATCACACTATAGTCTTTTGGGTTTAACACAAAAAATACCAAATATACTGTTTATAGTGTATTTGACCAAATTTTACAGCAATGAAACACAAAATTAACCAAGAATTATAGGGATAAAAAAATAAAACCAAGATATTGATATTTAACAAATATTACATACTAGCTTGATAGTACAAAGCTTTACTGTACATTG